>NW_007034719.1:341912-391976 GCF_000164805.1 Carlito syrichta
CAGACCTCATCTCTACAATAAATCAAAAAACCAGCCGGGCGTGGTAGCGCAGGCCTGTAATTCCGGCTACTCGGAAGGCTGAGGCGGAAGGATCGCCGGAGCCCAGCAGGTCGAGGCTGCGGTGGCCGGGAGCGGCCACTGCACTCCAGTCTGGGCGACAGAGTGAGACTCCGACTCAAAAAAAAAAAAAAGTAGCAGATCTGAAAACAAAAGTGACCATGTTGACAGAAGGGCAGAAGCGGAAAGAACCGAGAAGACAGTAAACACCATGGCCAGGCCTCCCCATCTTCTCAGAAGAAAAATCCTTTAAAAGCGTGTGGTCTCTGAAGAAGCTGAACTTGTAGACACAGAAAGTCAAATGGTGGCTGCCAGGGGCCGGGGTAGGAGAAGCGTGGAGAAGCAGGTTGAAGAGCACCCACTTTCCGTTAGAAGACGAAGACGCTCCAGGGCCCCAGCAAACAGCCTGGGGCTCTAGTTCATAAAACCGTGTCGCTGACTTGAAGTTTGATGAGCACAGAATGTAAGGGTGCCCCAGGGCTGCTGGTAGAGGAGTTCTTAAGTTGGATGGTAGTAATCGTTATGCTCTGTGTATGTCCATCGAGGCACGATGCTGCACACCTTGGCTGTACACAATTTTTATTTGTCAATTAGTTATTTTTTAGAAGTATGGAGGTAGGTAGGCGCAGCTCCCCACAGAATCTCAGTCCTGATGGAAGGAAGCCAGAGACTGTTGGAAACCACCCTGAGCCCAAGCCGGGACAGGAAGCTCATCCCTTCTCCTCACACTGCATCCAAGAGCCTCGGCCCCTCGTTCACTCCCCTGCGTCCTCCAAGGGCCACCAGGACTCACATGCCAGTCAGGTTCCGGGGCAGGGGGGGAGACCTGAATGGCGGGCCCTCAGAAGCCATGCTGTCATAAAGCTCCCACCTTATATTATGTTTTTTCTCTCTGAAATTCGTGATGAACAGTTTCCACAGCTATGTCTTCAAGTCAGCGAATCTTTTCTTCCATAGTATCCAACCCGTCGTAATCCCATCTAGTGTGTTTTTTATCTCAGACAACCTACTTTTATCTCTAGAAGTTGTATTCGAATCTCTTTTGTAGCTCCTGCATCTCTATGAATTATGAATATGCTCAATCTTTCCTTTACATTCCCAGACCTGTGGAGTAGAGCTGTAATATGAATTTAAATCTCCGTGTTACTGATCTCGTCATCTGTGTCATTTCCTGGTCTGTTTCTGGTCACTTTGCTCTTGTTATGGGCCATCTTTTCCTGCTTCTTTGTGTGCCTGGTAATTTTTAATTTGATATCAATGCACGTTTCACCTTGATGGGTATAGGACATTTTTGTTTTCCTGTAAGTACTGTTGAGTTTTGTTCTGGAATAAGTTAACTTACTTGGAAACAGCTTGAATTTTCTGAGCGATCTTTATGGAGGGCCAATTGCTTCCCACTACTGAGGCAAGGCCCTTCTGACACCCCACGGGTCACAGGGTTTTTATGAACTACTCTTGGCACTGCATGGACTCTGAGCTCTGCTCCTTCCAGGTGGGTCTTTTCCCAGCCCACGCGTGGGGTGTTTCTTCACGTGCGCACTTTGGTTAGAACTCTTGTGGAGACTTTGCTGTCTCTGCTGCTCTCTTTGGGTGTAGCTCTCTGCTTTCTGGACTCTGCCCTTAAACTCTAACCACCTTGGCTTCCGGACTTAGCTCTGCCTCTTCAACTCAGGGGGGGCGCTGGGTTCCAACCGGTTCCTTCCTGCTGCAAGGCAGCCTCGTATCCCCAGGCAATATGGTTTGTGTCCCCTCCCTCGAGGTCACCATCCCTGCTACCTGCTGGCCGAGGCCTGGATGCCATCATGTGTCTTCCTCCCCAGTGTGGTAGTTGTCCCTGGATTACTTTGGAGAGGAAAACCCTTCCAGCGACCTTGTCTTCATTTAGGACCCCCTAGAGGTAGACCCCAGGGCACAGTCAACCCTCAGCATTCACAGATTCCACTGTTGCAAACTTGCCCACGGATACAGTTTGCATGTCCGTCCCTCCCAGTGGCCCAGTGTTGGAGGCGGGGACTGGTGGCAGGTGTTTGGGTCTTGGGGGCCAATCCCTCATGAATGGCCTGCCCTCCCCAGGGTGACGAGTGAGTTCTCACTGGGCCGTCAGAAGAGCCTGGCGCCTCCTCCCTCTCCTGCTCTCACTCTCGCCATGTGACACGCCTGCTCCCCCTTCCCCTTGCACCGTGACTGTGACTTCCTGAGGCCTCACTGGAAGCCAATGCTGGTGCCCTGCAAAGCCGAGAGCCCAACAAACTTCTTTTCTTTATAAATTACTCAGATTGTTTACAGCAAAGTGAAAACAGATGGACACACCCACCCATTAAAATGAATCTGTTAAGCTGGGCTCAGTGGCTCAGCCTGTGATCCCGCGCCTTTGGGAGGCTGAGGTAAGTAGATTGCCTGAGCCCGTGGGTTTGAGACCCGCCTGGGCAACTTGGCAAGACCTCATCTCTACAATAAATCAAAAAATGAGCCGGGCATGGTAGCACGCGCCTGTAGTTCCAGCTACTTGGAAGGCTGAGGCAGAAGGATCGCCGGAGCCCAGCAGGTCGAGGCTGCGGTGGACAGAAGCGGCCACTGCACTCCAGTCTGGGCGACAGTGAGACTCCAACTCAAAAATAAATAAATAAATAAATAAATATAAAATGAATCTGTTACTCCCAAAATTAACACTCGGCACTTTCACCTCATGTATGGACCTGTGCCAAGCAGCAAAAACATGAGTTACCTGAGGCACATCCTCAGCCGGCGCCAAATGGAACAGAGCCCTGCCTTGGCATTCCAGCTTCATGCTGTCAACTTTTTCACGTTCTATTTGGCGCCATGTTCGTCTTGCATCTGTGCTTTTAACTGGCGATTTTGCTGTCCTCAACAGTCCCCAGGTGTGGTGCTGAACTGCTGTCTAGGATACTGAACGGAAGAAGACTATGATGTGACTTATAGAGAAAACATGTGTGTTAATACGAGCTGCACTCGTGCATGCGTCACAGTGCTCCTGGTTGTGAGTTCCACGCTAATGAGCCAATCATACAGATTAAATGAGGTATCCTTAAACACAAAAATACATAAAACAAGGTTATCCATTGATTGCTTGACAAAAATACTGTGACCAGAGGCTCAAAGGAACCTAACCGTCTATGGCCCCTGGGAACCATTGCTTGGTATTTGCTATTTCAGTGTTTGTGCAACTTTATAGAACATACCTGCCATGAATTCCTATTGTACAATAAGACATACATGTAGTTTATTCAGGAGGTGGAAAATCAGCAGTGAAGGGGAGGGGAGGAAAGATGGGAGATAAGGCTGCCGCCATAAAAGGGCATGTTATCAAGTCAGCTACCCCATGGGAAACTGAACTTAATACCATTGGGGAAACCTGGGAGTCAGGGTACCGTGTATCCCTAGTATTTCACCCCCACGGGAGGAGGCTGGGGTATCAATACACCAACTCCCAACAGCCAAGGACTGCTGGGAAGGGGCACTTATGACCTGCTGGGGAGCACACGGGGAGGGATCAGTTTCCAGAGAAAGACCTCAGACAAAGAAGGGCAGACACTGGCAGTTTGAGCCCCAGCCTGGGATTCTGCCACGGTGGGAGAGTGCCTAAGCAGGATGCCAGACAGCATCTTCTGCGGGCAGGGAGCCCGGGGCTCGTCACCTGGGTGTTCCAGATGCCAGGCAGGTGACAGGAACAAGGAAGCAGGACGAGTGGAGCACGTGAGCTGGAAAGTCCTGTCCCTGCTGACGGGATCAGCTAGGCCAACTTTCGCCATGCAGGAAGAAAGGCCTACACCTGTTAGACCTTCTGATTTTTCAAGAAGAGTGGGAAATTTAGATTTTTTAAAAAATGCGAAATTCCAATTTATGGACGTTGCCAAAAGATTCTAAAAATTTAAAAACACTATTGAGTTCAAACAAGGCATGTTGGCAGGCCAGTTTCAGCCCACGAGCCGCCTGTTGGCAGCTCCCCTGACAGGAGATGTGCAAAGTCCCACCTGCTGGGTTTGAGCCCAGAGGAAGTGAATCTTCATCTCACGTTTCCACAGGAGGTGTCCTGTGAACGCCGCAAGGTGCGCTAGAAGCTAGTCCCGAAACGCACGTGGCGAGGCACCTGTGTCCGTCTAGTTACCCTACTTCACTCTCTTGCCTCAAGGTCTGTTAGAACCAGGAGGGCCATTCTTCACGGCCGGTGGAGTTCTCTGGCGATTTCTTGTCACCGTTTTGGCATTTTCCTTCTTGTGAGAAATTAGCCGAGCATCTTGGACCATCCATCTGACATCTGCTAGTCTGCGCTGCCCATTCCAGGGCAGAGAACAGGGCTGCCTGCCCAGGCTTCCACCTGCACACAGAATAGATTGTCAGAAGGAACTTGCAAGTCAAGTGGCAGTGTTGCTAGGAGCAGATTCCAGGGAACTGGGCACCATCTGGCATTTTCTGCAGCACAGAAGGAAGAGAGTGCCTGGCTGGACTCCCGGAGAGAGGCAGAACACCTGCATCGGTCAAGGGTCAACCTGAGAAGCAGAACCACTAGGGGATGATAGATAGAGAGATACAGAGAGGGACAGAGAGATAGAGAGATAGAGAGATGATAGAGAGATAGAGATGGACAGCTAAGTAAAATGAATGATTGATGACAGATGGACTAATAGCAGAATAGCTAGCTATAGATAGATTGATGGACTAGGTAGAAGAGCAGATGACAGGTGGAGGGAGATAGATAGATTAAGTAGAAGGAGGGATGGATAGATAGCCATCCAGCCAGACACCTGCTGTATACATCTGAAGACGCGCCACCGAGTTAGGCCCTCTCGTGGCTGTGGGAGCTGGTTCCATCTTCACGTGTGATCTGGAGCCTGACCGCCACAGGGCAGGCAGTTGGGAAGAAAGGACGGATGAAGCGGGGAGGCACAGGCTGGAACCCGAAGGCACCAGGAGGAACCCCGAGATGAGCAAACCCGTGCCGGTCCTCGCCGCCTCTGCCGTGGTGGTGTGGGTGTCCCGGAGAAGCCGGGCCTTGCTGCAGGGCTGAACACTGGCCAGCCCCCCAAGAGGAGAGCAGAGCCGGGGGGGGCACCAGGGGAGGGCAGGCCCACTCAGGCCGGGCAGCTGCTTCCCGCCAGTGAGGTGGGTCCGCAGTTCGGCCACGGCAGTGTGGGCTCCTGAAAGGCTGTTGCTCCCCGCGCCTGGCTCTCGAATCTCCCAGGACCCGCTCTGTGTCCCACCACAGAGATACTGGCAAAGCTCCATCTTTGTCTCTGGGATGCGGAATGCCTGAGTCCTGGCGGGTGATCAAGATGTGGGCAGTGCGACACACTGTCTAAGGCCGGAAATGCTCCGGGCACCCTCCGCATCATCCTCCTCACTGGGGTCTGTGCCCAGTCCCTCCGCTGGACCGGTCTGGCTCACCTACTGACAGAGCCCCCAGTTCTTTGCAGGGTGCCCTCTCACAGCCAAGGTTCCTAGCACAGACCTCGGCAGCACAGTCCTGAGACTCACATGGCCTGTTCCCAGGGGTGGGGCTCTTGTGCTGCAAATGGTGTCCCTGCATTCTCTCTCTCTCCCGGCACCACAGTCCATATATATTTGAGTTGGAGTCTCACTCTGTCGCCCAGGCTGGAGTGCAGTGGCCACTCCCAGCCACCGTAGCCTCGACCTGCTGGGCTCTGGCAATCCTTCCACCTCAGCCTTCCAAGTGGCTGGAGCTACAGGTGCGCACTATCACGCCCGGTTGATTTTTGATTTATTGTAGAGATGAGGTCTTGCCAAATTGTCCAGACGGGTCTCGAACCCGCGGGCTCAGGCAATCCACTCACCTCAGCCTCCCAAAGCGCAGGATGACAGGCTGAGCCACTGAGCCCGGCTACGTCCTTATATTTTAAATAAAAGTCTTACATGAGTGCACAGCTCACAGAACTGGGGAAGACCATTTACCCTCCCTAACTGAAAACATAAAGAAAATTCTGGAAAATGTAGGTTGGCCTCGCTAAGTGCCACATTGCAAAGTCCCCGTGTCCAGGGGTCTGGGGGCCCAGCAGCCCCATCTTGGTGTAGAAAGGCCTGTGCTAGTCTAGGGAACAAGGACCCCAGACCCAGGAATTTTTCTTCTTTTTGTATTTTTTGTAGAGATGAGGTCTCGCTATGTTGCCCAGGCTGGTCTCGAACCTGGGCTCAAGTAATTCTCCTTCCTTGGCCTCCCGAAGTGCTGGGATTACAGGCATGAGCCACCACACCCTGCCAACCTAAGACTTTTCACAGAAATCATCCCACTGATGCCCGGGACAGCCAGAGCAGATGGATTCTTGCAGGAAAGACAGACTTGCTGGCTTCTTAAGTCTGCCCTTCTTGTGACTCTGCAGCTAAGATGTATGGTGTTTCTTGCTAGTTTCCAAGGCAAACGAAGAGAATGGGAATGTAGAAGTCTGTCCTGCCTTTGGACAGTCTCTCTAGAAAGAGCCGGAAGACATGGAGGAAGGGGGCTAGAACTGCCAAGGGCAAGATGCCACGCATCTGTCCATCCAGTTGTTAATTTATGAATGTGATGCGTTGACTACCTATTACGTTCTGGGTGTCGTGGTGGGTTCTGGAATCACAGCCCAGGAAGGAAGGAGACCGGGCTAGTGAACACCTACTGTGTGCTAGGCCTGCATTTGGTGCTGGAGATTAGAGCCTGGGATAGAAGACACTCTGAGACTGCTGGGAGAGTCTTGGATTCCTAGCCGCTGCTCCTGGGTGGATCTCCCATGGCCTGTGTGCCCAGAAGTGAGCGCACCCCAGCCTGCTTGGTCCCGTCAACTGTGGTTCTTTGACTCAGCGCAGCCCGTAGGCTTCGGCAACCACGGAGACTGTTTTCAATTCTGGCTGGGGCCAAGAGGGCTGGGCCATTCTGGGCCGTCACCTCATTGTTTACCATCATTTTTGAAACCTTCTGCCTCCCTTCTGTAGGCTGGATTAGAGCCGGGGGAGCAGGGCGGATGTGAGAAGTCAACTCTAGCCAGCATTACTGTCATCTCAAACACCCAAACAATGGGTCACACGCCAACAGCTCGTGACTTCTTGGCAGTTTGGCGGGGCCTGAGCTTCTTTTGAGCATTTGAGACAAGGAGACATTGGAAACGGCTCATCTGTGAACGCTTACAGTGTAAAATTTAAGCAGTTACAAAGGAGATGAAATTTATGAGCACTCAGATCTTGGCCCTCTGGGACAGACTAGAAAATGCCTTTAGCCTGACGCTTCAATACCTGATACGATCCAGATGATGTCCCTTCACCCCACAATGCTCCATCAACACATGCCGCTCCTGGAGGGGAGGGAGAGGTGTCGCAGAACATTCCAGGTCTAGGCGGACCATGAGGACAACAGTTCTCAGGATGGGTGGGCTGGGCTTTACTCCTTGGGTGTTCTGGGCGGCCTGTCCCAATTTGCAAGGGCGGTACTGTCTCTAGCGGAGACTTTGAACACTTTGTGTAATCACCCTGGAAACAAGATGGTCCCTGAAGGGGACTGTGACTCTTGACAGCAGCAGCTTATTAAGGGGCAGGTGGTGGGCGGGTCAGAGGTAGGCCTTCACTCCTCCAGAGAGGAGGCAGGTCTGGGTCTCCATCGGAGGACTCGCAGGGCCCATGGGAGCCCTCCGTCAGGCCTCGCGTTCCATTGCATGTTTAGAAGGCTGTGTCCAGATGGTGCAGGGTGTAGACGGCGTCATGAAGGTACCTTGAACACATTGAGTAGATAGGAAGTGGCATACGATTGGGGAAACCCCGGAAGCTCGTCCTGGGAGGCTAGAACCGAGTTCATGCACTGGTTCTGTCCTGGTCAGAGCTATGATGGGGATTGACCCCAGGCCACCCTCCGCCACTTGTCCCTGGTAGTCCCTGGACAAGGCCCTTAGTCTTATCACTCACCAGGGAAGGGCTGGCTTAGATGTTCCCCAGATCACCTTCTACACCACGGTTCTGCAGTGGAGAGGGGACAGACCACAGGCTGGGCTCTATGTGTCGCTCATAACACAGAAACGTTGCCCGAGCGGTTTGCCTGTAGCCTCTGAGGAGTCCTGCAGAGGGAGGATAGTGGAGCGGACCATCCCACACAGCCTCTGTGCTTGCTGACGCAACGGTTCTTGGAGTAACCGAGCTCCCGGCCTCTGCAGATATGACCCAGCAGACCCAGGTCACTAGCCATAGGAACCGTAACCTCGGGTACTTAAGACCCTGAGCTCCAGCGAGGGGTGCCCACACTCACGGTTCAAGAATCTGATTTGTTTTACGTTACATTTGCATGTTGATGTCCAAAGGCTGCCTCATAACCCTGCAAGTAAATCAGATAGAGTAATTAGAAGAATTAGACTTCAAGCCCGGGGAAGTCACCATTCCGAGTGCGGAGCTGAGCCTGTCGCCAGCCAGGACCAACATGGCCCGGACCGCGGAGGACAGCACGGGACTGAAGGCAGTTATCCACTCCGGACAGCGACTGTGTGCGGAGGCCCGGAGCCAGCATCAGAGAAGGCTGAAAGGCAATCCCTGGGCTGGGCATCTGAGCACCAGGACTTTCTCTGCACGAGTCAGAGAGAAAAGCATTGCCTCCTGAGGAGGGAGCATTGCATCAGAGACCAGATGCTCTGCCCCTCCCTAATCACAGCAATGATCGTTTGCTGCTATTTGCTTACGTATTGATTACTTCCGAAAAAGCACATTGGTGGCAGCTTGCGTGTACATTCAAGTCAATAAGACAGAATAAACAGCCAAGGATCCCGGGCTGAAGGGCGCTTCAGTTTAGGAAGATGAAGCCAGAAGTCAAGTCAGCACGCGCAGAGTATGTCGGAAGGTCTGCACGATTGCTGCACGTGAGTTGCCAATGGACCCTGAGCTTCCCGGCAGCCACTACAAAGGAGACATGATCAGTCATCAGACTCACAGTCTCTATAGAACGAGAACATCCAGTTGGGCAGTCATGAAACCTGAGATTTTAGAGTTTTGGTTTTTAAATGGCAAGTACCTGGAAAGAAAATCTCCAAGTTGACCAGCAAGGGCAGTACCAAATGCTTTCACAATCGAGAGAGTGGAATGGGGTGGATTATTTTTTCCTGAGTTGGTGTCTCACTCTGTTGCCCAGGCTGGAGTGCAGAATAGCACACTCACGACCACTGCAGCCTCGACCTGCTGGATTTAGGCAATCCTTCCACCTCAGCCTTTCAAGTAGCTGGAACTCCAGGTGTGCACCATCACACCCGGCTAATTTTTTGATTTATTGTAAAGATGAGAACTTGCCAAGATGCCCAGGCTGGTCTTGAACCCCTGGACTCAGGCAATCCTCTCACCTCAGCCTCCCAAAGTGCTGGGATTTCAGGCATGAGCCACCATGCTCAGCTGGTATTCTTTTTGATTCTAAAAAACTTGCTTAAATTAAAATGAAAGAAGGCCCTGCCGGCACTTTCAGAGAGGCGGGCGGGAGGAGGCCTGGGCAGGGCCGTGATTGTCCTCAGAACACTGCTTTGGACAAAGGTACAATTAAGTGCTGGTGTTCTAGGCCCTGGAGCAGTGGTCTCTAACCCTGGTGTGCATCAGAATGACCCAGATGTCTTGAACAACAGGGAAGCCTGACCTCCCAGGGGATTCTACGGGCAGCCAGAGAGGAGGAGCACTGCCCAGGGCGCAGATGGGGCTTGTAGGTGGGCAGACCTGTAGCAGCTGTGACCACTCACGGGCTATGGTCCCGGTTAGTCAGACACCCTTGCTAAATGTGATTGTGAGTGACCTGATCCTGGGGACACCGAGGAGGGCGAAGCAGGGACCTGCCGCATGGAGGGCTTGGTCTTGGCCGACTCATCTCGGGGCTTGAGGCCTTTCAGAATGGGGCCTCCTGTGGACATTTGGCGTGACTGGTTTGTAGGGCAACCAGTGGCCCCGGTTTCCCAGACTTACCCGGTCACAGGACTTTTAAAAAAAATATCTTTTATTTTATTTTAGGTTTTTAAAAAATTTTTATTATAGAGTTGTGGGGTTCCAGTCAGGATGACAAGTAGGTGCCTGCTGGCAAAGTCTGGGCCACTCACTGGTCCTCACCTCCCCTGGTTTAGGACCAGGTGGCCTTTGTGTCGTTACATACCTGCCTCCCCCCCGCCCCACCGCCCCGGCAGTGTCCAGAAACTGCTAGCCTCTCCCTTGTGCTAATGTGATTAATGTTCAGAGTCCACTTATGAGTGAGAACATGTGGTATTCAGTTCTTTGTTTCTGTGATAGATCACTATTTGGTCTCCAACTCCATCCAATTTGCTGCGAAATCTATGACTTTGTCTATCTTTATGGCTGTGTAATATGAATATTAGTATACATGTGCCACTATTTTAAAAATTCCAGTCCACTTTTGATGGGCATTCGGATTGGTTCCATGTTTTGCTATTGCAAATAGTGCAGGTATGAACATGCATGTGCAGGTGTCTTTTTGGTAGAATGACTCATGTTCCTCTGGGTATAGTCCCAGGAAAGGGTTGCTGAGTCGTATGGAAGGTCAATTTTTAATTATTTTAGGAACTCCCACGCTGCAGGCTAGTTTAATCACAGGGAAACCTGGGAAGGTCCTGGGGCAACCTGGTCCTTCTTGGAATGAACTGGTCACCCAGTTAGTTTGGCTTCTTCTCGGGACAGAATCAGAGAGGGGAAAGGCGTGACCTGACCACGAGAAAGAGACCTGAGATTCTCGGCTGGTTCTGCTGCGGGCAAGGATGTGGCCCTCCGAGGGTGTCGGCTGGTCAGCTGTGGGCTGCCGTATCCGGGTCCCCCTCTGCCTGTGCTCCCGACTCCCTGAGATGTTTCCGCGTCCATTCCAGACCCAAGCAGGGGCCCGCCAGGCCTGGAGTCTTTGGCCCAGTGGGAGCCAGTGGGGCTTCCCGAGCCCTCCAGGCCAGCGTGGGCCTCTCATTGGGAGCCTGTGTCCTTGAAAACCGGTGGGGCAGCCCTTGGTTGCCCATGCTCAGATAACGCGAGGTCCCCACGAGCAAACGGAGGGCCGCTGCCAGGGCCAGCCTTGCGAGAGGCCACACAGGCCCGAGCTCAGATGGGCCACGCTGGGCCCAGTGTTCCGTGGTCTCTGGCTTGACAACCACGACGAGTCTTGAACAAGGCACCATGCTTTCATTTTCCATCGGCCCGCAACTTTGCAGCTAGTCCCGCCCACCACGCCAGCCCCAGACAACCCTCCCCCCCATTCTGTCCCACCCCGTTGGCTTCTGCTGCCCCTGCCAGGGGGGTTGTGATGAGGAAAATGACCATACGATGGAGAGACTTACCCTCCTGGCTCACAAGCCCGGCCAGCTCCTGGGCCGAGTTCCGGAACAGATTGGTCAAAGTCCCAAATGTACCCCACATCTGCATTTCTGGAGAGGTTCCTGGGAGATTCCGGTGCACACAAGGACTGGGTTCTGGTATTTTGTTTTATTTTACTTAATTTAATTTAATTTATTTATTTAGAGTCAGAGTCTCACTCTGGCACGCAGGCTGGAAAGCAGGGGCATGACCACAGCTCACCACAGCCTCCACTTTCTGGGCTCAAGGGAGTCTCCCACTTTAGCCTCCCGAGCAGCTGTGACTACAGCCGCATACCACCAAGCCCGGCTAATTTTTTAAAAAATCTTTTGTAGAAATGAGGTCTCACTATGTTGCCCAGATGCGTCTCGATTTCCTGGACTCAGGCAATCCTCCTGCCTTGGCCTCTCAAAGTGTGGGATTGGAGGTGAGAGCCACCATGCCCGGCCGGCTCCAGTATTTTAGAGCGGAGGTGAGTTTTAAGTCAAAAAGAAAGAAAAGGGAAGAGAAAAGGAAGAGATGGTGAGGATTGGGCGGCAGGGCATTGCTGCTGGCCCTGGAAGCAGAACCTCAGCCTCTCCGGCCCCCCTCCAGCTCCCCGCATCTCCCTCACCCTGGCTGTGGAGACTTCGCCCCTGTGTTCCTGCCTGAAGCTGAGAGGAACCATCTCCATCGTGCACTCTGGGCATGGAGTCTTTGGGCCCAGGGCCTGCTCCTTGCCTGTCTTTCGGCCTCGGCTGCCAAGAACGGCCAGGCCAGATCCATTCTGGAGTCTCACCCCAGCCTGCTGCATCTCAGGTCTGACAACCTCCCAGCGCTCACCCTCTGTCCAATCCCCCATGTTGCCTTCTGATTCTGAGTGCCCTTGGCCCGTTGTTCTCAACTGGCTTCTCGAGGCATCCTTCCAGGAGACTCCAGAAAAGACAATTACCAGGGGCTCACGCCTGTCATCCCAGCACTCTGGGAGGCCAAGGCTTGAGCCCAGTAGTTCGAGACCAGCTTGGGCCTCATAGCAAGACCTCATCTCTACAAAATAATAAAATAATTATCTGGGCATGGTAGTACATGCCTGTAGTCCCAGCTACTTGGGAGGCTGAGGCAGGAGGATCACCTGAGCCTGGGAGGTTGAGACTGCAGTGAGCCATGATCGTACCCCTGCCTCAGCCTGATTGACAGAGTGAAACCCAGAAACAAACAAAACCCATCATTGCCTGTCCCCCCAGGATCAGCTACTGGTCCATATGGCATCCTTGAGAGATGAGAAAACCATGCCCTTAACCAGCTTCCCGTTGCCAAAACGCACAGCAGTTCTGGCTTCAGGCATGGTGGGCTCTGGTCTCAGAGTTGCGTCTTTCCAGGCCAAGTCTTGTGTGGGAAGGCATGGTGGTCAGCACTCCTTGCCCCGTCACAGGTGGCAGGAATCTGGGGCACCCTTTGCTTCCTCTGAGTCACTTGTCATCTGATGCAGTGGTGTGCTGGTAAACATTTAACAGAGGGCCCTCGGAGAGGTGGAAGGGATGTTTGGGAACATTTGCCGATTTCTGTCATGGAAATACTGTCACTGTGGGCTGTTTCCAGCTTCCAGTACCATCTCGCTGAACTCAGAGCTGGGTTCAGACACCACTGATACACACTGCTCCAGAAGCGAGAAGCCTAAGATCAAGGTTCTGGCCAATTCCATTTCTGGTGAGGGCTCTCTTCCTGACATGCTGACAGATGTCCTCTCTCTGTTTTCATGACCCTTCTTTAATGCATGCTGGGGGTGGGGGAAAGAGAGGGTTAGGGCCCCACCCTCACGTAACCCAAATTGCTTCCTGAGAAGCCCGGTCTCCAAACACAGCCCCACTCACTGGGGGTTAGGGCTTCAGCAGATGAACGTGGGGGATAACCACACCTCGCCCACAATCGACTGCCACCACGGAGATGAGCCCTGCTGGCTCCGGAGCTTTGTGTGAGCAAGATCATGTGGTGTGCACGCTTGTGTGTCTGGCTCCCGCTCGGGGTGACGTTTCTGAGACGCCTTCGTGTGCTGAGAGCCGGTGACTCCTCCCTTTTTACGGCTGAGTAGTGCTTTGCAGTGCAAGTCAGCCACACTCTGGTCACCACGCTCCTATCGGTGGCATCTGGGTTGTTTCCAGTTAGCCAAGAGATGCTTACTCTGTCCAGGGCACGATGTCAGCTGCCGGGCTGTAAGGAAATGTCACGCATGTCCCCGTAGGGGCTTGTGCCCGGGCCTGTGCTTAGAAGCAGTTAAGGATGCACCCACATGTAAAACAGCACGTGACTCTAACTCACAAGACAGAGACGCATCTCGGACTGGAAGGGTCTTTAAGGAACAGCGGGAAGTCTGTTTGTAAACACACACACTTGGAAGAACAACCAGCGTGGGAGCATCGGCTGCCAGAGAAGCAAGGGCCATTCCAGGCGAGGCGGGGGCCGGCAGGTGCCTGGTCCTGCCGCACGGACGCTCCAGGGGCCCCGAAAGGCCTCCTGCCCTGTCCTGGGCCAAGCAGCATCGTGAAGTGGGAGCGGGTGGAGTCATAGCCCTTGGGAGGCAGCTGGCTCCTGCTTTGTTTGTGTGACTGTCTCCAAGAGGGCCGGGAGGGGAAGGTCCGTCCTCCCAAGGACAGCAAGGCGCCGGTCCACAGCTGGGAAGGGCTGCCAGGCGTGGTGCTCTGGGCCAGGGAAGGCCAAGGACAAAGGGGAGAGGGCCCCGGGGTCCCTGCCGGGGTGTCTCCTGGCTGGTTCACGGGGGGCTTTGGGGAAGTCAGGTAGAATTTTCGGCACCAGGGACAGGGCCGAGGGCAGGGGTGGGCGGCAGGACCTTGGGAGTCCCATGGGTCCCAGGGCCCATGGGCAGAGCTTCTGGGATCCCTGGCCTGCCCGAGGGCCTGAGCGTTGGGTCCTGTGTGTCCTTGCAGTCTTTCAGAAGCGCTCCCCTGACCTACCCCAGGTTCTGTCTTGCGCCACGGGACTCGGCTCGCTTTCCTTGGTCTTGCAGCGAGACAGGCTGAAAGCGACCCCAGAGCTCCGAGTGTTGGGAGGTGAGGGAGCCAGGATGAGCGTCTGAGAAGGTTTCAGGACAGTCACTTAGAGACAGCTCCAGCCATGGCTTCCAACCCTGTGGGCTTCGGTGGTAACTGTCCACGGCCTGTCACATCACTTTTTAATATTCGACTTCTTTCCCTTTAAATTTTTTAAAAAACTTTTTTCACTGAAAAGACAGAAACCATGTTAAATATAATTTGGAGAAAAAAAACCCAGTGAAACTTCCTAGCAGGTGTTTTCCTACTTTTTCTCCTTCCGGTTCACTCTTGTGTCCCACCATTCACCTGCTGGCCTGAGCGCTTCCCGGTGGCTGTGACGGTCTCCACCATGGCCACCCTCGTGTGATGTTGCATGTCAAAGCACTATCTTGCTTTCTATCCCTGGACACCTTTGTGGTCATACGTTGCTTTTGCCTGTAACGCCGCGATTCAGCAAGTCCTCTTTTAAAAGAATTTTCCCCAAAGGTGCCGCTTGCCACAGCCCTGGGGAGGGCCAGGCTTTCTGTGTGTGTGAGGAACAGAAAGACGAGGCGAGCCCGTGACCTCTGGACCCCTGCCCAAGGTCCAGAGGGAAGAGAAGGGGGCATGTGATGGGTGGAACTGCCAATGGTGTGGCTGCCAACGTGTCCGCAAAGCATGATTCTCAAACAAATACACACGGAGCCCAGTCAGCGCCTTATTCCCTCATGAATGAGAGAACCAAGCATGTAAGATACAGACACACATATGGTTGGTACAAGAAAAAGTTGTGGAATGAGAACTTGGAGTTAGATACAGAGCGGGTGGGTTTTCTTCGGGGCAATACCACTGTGGCCTTGGGGCTCCTCTCCTGGACTGACGAGAAGCCACTTCCATCTCTGTAGAACGGAGGACGATTTGCACTGCTTGTTGGATGAAAACTGTCCGTGCCTTGATGGTTCTCAACCAGCCAGCAGCTAACCTGGGAGAGTGGTAAAATCAGAATCAGCAGCACAAATTCTACCAGAAGGTCAAACAGCACACGGGCAGGCTTGGTGTGAAGGTCAAGGTCATGCATCTCAACTCAACTGTTGGATTTTTTTTTTTTACCTTGGAGACAGACGAGACCTAGAGAAGCGACTTCACCAACTGTCTGCCCTCCACCCCATCCCTGACCCCCCAAGTGCCACATCCCCCAGGGATTTCAGTGCAAGGTGACACAGGGAGACTGTCCTCTGAGTCTGAAGCACTGAGGGATGTGGAGGGTCAGTGAGGCCAAACAGAGGCTTGAACCATGACCACTCTGCCTCTGGGGTGGACAGAGGAGTGGCCCAGACCCCCCTGACTCTCAGGGACTCTCCCTGGGATGGCCCGGAGGACTCTGCCACTTGTCCAGAGTCACGTCCAACCGTGGAGTGGGGCATGCCTCAACCTTCCTGCCCGTTGACAACATTGCCCACCATAACTGAGAGCCTGCTATCCCAAATGGCCCTTCCCAGCCAAGCCTGGAAGCCCAAACAACTGACGGTCCCTCTGCGTCAAGCTTCCCCTCCGAGCCCGGCCAGGACAGAGCAGTGGAGTCGAAACTCCAGGCAGCATGATCACCTTGCCCTGCTGTTCTCGTGCTGTCTGCAATGGAAAAGCCAGGGACCCTGCTTGGCCCCGGGAAAACTGAGACCATCAGGGTTTTACTCAGACTGGGCTGCCGTGACAGATACCAGAGACTGGGTGGCTCAAACAACAGGCATTTATTTTCTCACTGTGCTGGAGGTTGCAAGTCCTGGGTCAAGGTGCAGCATGGCCAGGGTGTTGGGAGGGATCTTCCTGGCTTGTAGACAGATGCCTTCTTGTGCTGCAGCTGAGAGACACAGATATATATATATATAATAGGGGAGAGAGAGAGAGATTATTATCAGGGTACTAATCCCATCATGAAGGCCTCACCTGTATGACCTCATCTAAGCCTGATTGCCTTCCAAAAGCCCTCTCTCCAAATATAGTTACCTTGGGAGTTAGGCCTTCCAAATCTGCATTTCGGGGGAATGTAGTCCACGCCACTGCAGCGGTGGCCCAAGTCCCGGTCCCCTTTGCTTTGAGCAGCTGGGGGTGCTTTCACCCCTCCAGTCCCTTTAACCGTTTCCCCTTTGTCTCCCCAGTCTCGACTCTCTTGTTGTTCCCACTTACCTGTTTTCTTAATTCCTCATGCCAGGCTCTAGCCCGGGACCCATGAGGCTTCCTGTGTATTTCTGTCTGGAACAGAAACGAGTACAGGTTTAGTGTTTTGTTTTCCAGCAAGGAGGTCTTTGTGGAAGTTTCCAGAAGACAAATAGAACGGAATGTGCCATTTACTTTCAGGCACCAGGGATGGATACTTTGCTCTTCTGCATGGGTGCAGCATCAGGAAAGACAGCACAGAAGAGGGTGTTTTGTGGAGGGGGATGTGGAGGGCGGGTCAGGCGCCTGGGTCGCCCTCGGCTGGGCCCCTGCCGGACAGGACAGGACAGTAGACCTGCTATGCTCACTCACGCCCGGGTGCTTCTCAGATGCCCCTCCAGGCCCTTGTCTGTTGGGGCTCTCAGAAAAGGAGGCAAGGGCTGGCCAAGGGGAAGGAGGGGCAGGGGCCATCATGGGGGGTGGAAGGGCTGGTGGCCTCACTCTCCCTGGGGTGCAGACCAAAGCAGATCCTTGGACGAGGGCACCATGCCCGGCTCTGAAAAGGGAAGTTGCTGGCTCGAGTCTGAAGCGGTCGCTTTCCACCGAGATGGAATCTGTTACTCAGAAGGGAGAAGCCTCGAACCTCGTGCAGGTTGCCTCTGGGGAAAGAGAAAAACACCCACTTCTTGTAAAAACACTTTTTTGGGATGAGGATCTGATTTCAGCTGATGAGTCATCGCTGTGTTTTTTTACCACTTGGCCAAAAAGCGAGGTTTTTGAAAGCATTTCTCGTAGCAGATTCTTCCACTGCTCGGGCTTCTCTGGTGGAGAGGAGACGTCCCAAACACTTGCGGTCACAGAGGTGCCAGCAGCGGTCGGGTCTGCATGACAGATACCGCCAGGCAAGACTCTGAGCTCTCAGGGTCCAGAGTCATTGAGCAACCTCAAGACAACAGTCATGATCTAAGATCAAGACATTGTCAAGAAACAAAAACTGAATTTAAAACACAAATGTCCATGAGCAAAGGGTACGCTTAAAAATGACACCGTGATGGCCAGGTATGGGGACTCCTGCCTGTAATCCCAACACTTGGGAGGTAGAGGCGGAGGATTGCTCGAGGACAGGAATTTGAGACCAGCCTGGGCCACATAGCGAGACTCTGTCTCAATTTTTTTTAATGACACAATGAATGTCAGAAAGACAAAAGAATCCAAGCACCATAGTGGCGCAGGCATAGCAGCAGGGTGGCCACAGGCCTCGGTCTGTCCAGGACGGTCCCACTCATGCCTGAAAAGTGCCCGCCATGACTCTCTAAAGTGTCTTGCTTTGGACAGTGAGTTGCACGGTCACCCTAGGTGTGACAGTTTGAAAACACATCTGCCAATCCTGCGACACTTCTGCCATCGAGAGGCTCTGCCCCCTCCCTCGACAATGAGTGGGCTTTGGTGACCACGTGGGGGAATTCCAAGTCGAGGTTAGGAAAGGTGGTGCAGCTTTCCTGGTCTGTCTTGGGATCTCGCCCTGGGAGTCATGGCTACCCTCTAGGAATTCTGGAGGGAGGGACCACCTGGAGAGACTAGGAAGGAGGAGACAGGAGGGGTGGGGAGAAGAGACAGAGAAAGAGAAAGACAGGAGACAGAGACAGGGAGACAAAGAGACACACAGAGAGAGAGAGAGACAGAGAGAGAAAGAGAGAGGAGAGAAAGGGAGAGGGGGGGAGAGACAGAGAGAGACAGAAAGAGGAGACAGAGAGAGAGACAGTGAGAAAGAGACAGGGAGACAAAGAGACAGACAGAAGGAGAGAGACAGAGGAGACAGAGAGAGACAGAGAGGGGAGAGAGACAGAGAGAGATAGACAGAGAGAGAGAGACAGGGAGACAGAGAGAGAGAGACAGAAAGAAAGAGAGAGAGAAGAGACAGAGAGAGACAGAAAGAAAGAGAGAGACAGAGAGAGGAGACAGAGAGAGAGAGAGACAGAAAGAAAGACAGAGATACAGAAAGACAGAGACAGAGAGAGAGAAAGAGTCAGGAAGAGAGAGAGAGACAGAGACAGAAAGAGAGAGAAAGCGACAGAGAGATAGAAGGAGGGAGAGAGGGAGGGAGAAAGACACACACACACACACACACGTGTGCGGGGGCAGCCTCGGCATCCTGGCCTGGCTGTTCCCAGTCCAGGTCCCGAGCATGGGCATGAGGACGGCTTCGCGGTGACTCCAGCCGCAGCCGCTGACTCGAGCCACGCGAGGGACCCATGTCAGCCCCGCACCGTGAGAGAAAGTGGCGTTGCCTGGGCGCCAGTGAGTCTGAGGGGCTGTTCCCGTGGGGAGCGGGGGTGGGCCAGCCACCCCTGCTCAGGACGTGGCCGTGGTTTTCTTTTCCGGAATGTGTCTTTATGACCTGTGCCCCCTATGATGACAGCATATGTGACGATCACACGCCGAGGTCGCCGGAAGGTACTTTACATGGCACGGCGGGGCCCTCATGAGCATGCTGCTTAACCCTGTGGCTGTGGCCCTGTGTCAGTCGGAGGTGCTTCGTAAGATAGCGCTCGTCACCGTCACACAGCCTACTGTCGCGGGTCTGAAGTCAAGTTCTGGGCTGGTTTGTTCGGGAGCAGCAGCGCCTCAGAGCACTGCTGCATTTTGTTTTCTTAAAACTGTCCCAGTCGTGATTATGCCAATGGCATACTCAGTGTCTGCTTCTAAGCTGTGAGATCCGTGAGAGCCGGGATCCTGGGTGCCTTGTCCAGGGCTGTGTTTCCAGCACCTGCTTCTGCTACAGAGAGGAGCTTCAAAACATATTTATGGAATGAATGAATGAATGTGTATTCTGGCCTAAGAGGTACCTGGGAATACCAACAAAGTGAACACGAAAATCAGAATAGCTCCGTGGGCCAGGGAGAAACTGTTTTGGTTATTAGGAAAATGGAGAAGGACGTGCCAGTGGCATTTGGCAGCTGCTTTGTGAGTTTGCCTCTGTCCACCCGTCACTCTGTACCCATCTTCAGCCACGCGTCCATCCGGTCATCTCCGATCACACCTGGGTGTGCACTAACACACATTGTGACAAAAGTCCTTGCAGCCCTTTGGTGGCTTTAAAAGTTCATTTCAAGCCAGGCTCGGTGGCTCAGCCTGTAATCCAGCGCTTTGGGAGGCTGAGGTGAGTGGATTGCCTGAGCCCGCGGGTTCGTGACCCGCCTGGGCAACTTGGCGAGACCTCATCTCTACAATAAATCAAAAATTAGCCAGGCGAGGTAGTGCGCACCTGTAGTTCCAGCTACTCGGAAGGCTGAGGCGGAAGGATCACTGGAGCCCAGCAGGTAGAGGCTGCGGTAGCCGGGAGCGGCCACTGCACTCCAGTCTGGGTGACAGAGTGAGACTCCAACTCAAAAAAAATTTTTTTTAAGTTCGTTTCAGGGTAGATTCTTGGTTCATTAACTCGGGGGGTGCCTTTATAACAGATTTCACTACGATTACATGCTGAGGCCAGCATCATCTCCCATGGGTAGAAACGTGTGGGCCAAGTCCAGCTCCGCCGAGGAGGAGCTGTTTGAAGCCTCCAGCACGGAGGGAGGCCCCGGGACCTACACATGCATTGCAAAACACTCAGCTGTCACTTGTGAGAGCAAGGGGCTGATGCAGGTCCCGGCAGGGACGAGGCTGCCCCATTATCCGTCTTTCCAGAAGGAAATGACTTTTCAAGAAAGAACAAAAACAGGACCAAGCACTAGTGTATCACTCTGTGAGCAGCAGGCCGAACTCAGGACCCTGAGCCACCGGCTTGGCTGGAGAAGGAAGACTCAGAGCTGGGAACGGCGTGGCCTCTCAGGGAGCCCAGGCAGCGTCCACGGCCGCAGAGCCACGGAGGGGAGCGTCGGGGCTTCTCGGCGATAGGCAGGTGAGCAAAGCAAGTCCTCTCCAGGGAAAGGGGCTCCGGAGATTTTGGCCAAAACCTCCTGATTCTGTAGGAGACTCTCAGACGACCTCATGAACTAGAGCCATGCCAGTGTCACTCACCCCAGCTGGCCATCCTCTCTGTGTGTCTGTCCTTGGCTCGGCTTCTCCAGGGATTGTAGTGCCTGTCTCCGGCAAGGTGGAGGAAGGAGGCATCCATCACCCCAGTGGGGCAAGAGGTCCCTCTCCCTGGCATCACTACACACACACCCTTCAAAAGCCCCGGACTTGGCCTGGCCCCTCCACACCAAGGTGCTCGCCCCAAATGTGTCGTGTCGCTCTTCCCTCTGCCTCTGCCCTGGCATGCCCTACCAGCCCCTTCCCATAGGTCCATGTAATTAACCGGGTCAGCCCTGACCTTTCAAGAGTCAGTCCAGGCGTTGCATTAGAGGCCGGTGGCCTCTGTCATCTGGGCAGGTGCGCCTGTCCCCAGCTGCTGTGAGTGTCAGCTGCTCACAGCGCCAAGCCACGTCCTTCCCCAGAGCCTCGCCCTGTGCCAGCAGGAGCCTCCTCTCCCAGAAATGCCCGGAGGGTGAGGCGCCCTCCCCCGGGAGCCCGGCAGCCTGGCCTCCCTGACTCGGGTGGGCCATCTCTGGGTGTGGCTCTGGCGCCTGGTCCCCCAGGGCAGCCTGAAGTTGGAGCTCAACGGAGCCCCCCACCCCACCTGGTGTCTCCAGCTTCCCCCTTTCTTGCGTCCCTCATTTCTTTACAGGTGTCTTCTGAGAATTCTCCCTTGGTGAATCACTGATACGAGACGTCCCCTCTTGGGCTCCGCTTCTGGGGACCCCACCCAAGCTGATACCGTCTCTTCTGGGGAACTTTCTTCTACCTCTTCCCACCCACACTACAGCACACCTCCGCCAGAGCGCACCTCGCCCAGTGTCAGAGTCTCTGGTTTACCTGCTGGCCTCCCAGATGAGCTAGCCTGAGCACAGGAACCTTGGCCCGTTGATCTCTTCCCTCTTTAGGACCCAGTGCTGGCCCCCAGGACCCAGTGCCGGTGCTGCTCAAAAGCTTGTTGAGCTGGACTTGTGGCGACCTGAGTGGGAACAGTAGGTTCATGAAACACTGGCAGTGAGTGGGCGAGCCTTGCTCTGGGCACCCACATCGGAAGAAGGTTCGGGAAAAAAATCACAGGGATGCTTATGGGAACAGGATAGAGTCCTCAAATGTTGGTTAGCAGCACTAGAAATGGAAAAGAATCTGAGATTCGGCCCCTCTCGGACTGTCCAGTCAGCCACTGACCAGGTGCCATGGCAGACTTTTGAAAGCTGTGATCCCCCCTACGTCTGTCCACGGCCTCACCTGGCATCTGGCTTCATTTCCCTCTGACAGCCCCCAAGGAAGGCTGTGACTTCAATTCCAGCAGACAGCGCCCAAGGGAAGCGCGGGTTATGTCCACTTCCAAGGGCTTGGCTGTGTCCTGTGACAGTGGCTTTGGCCGCAAGTGGACAAGCAGTCCTCAGGAGGACTTCCTGGCCAGTTTGTCGGGTCATTGGTAAACGCCCCCTAGGAGCACTGTGTCAGGACACGGCTAGGTGACAAGCCAAGGGCCCAGAGCCACCAAGGCGTGAGTGCGTCTAGAATGATCAACGCGAGCCTGGCCCTGGTGCTGCTGCTCCTTGCTGGGCAGCCCTGGACGAACTCGACGGCTCCCCATCCTGTGAGAAGATGGGGCTGTGCCACAGACACCCCTGTCCCCTTCCAGCCTGCTCTTGCCTTCCAGCCAGCGCCCCGCACTTCTGAGTTCACCGGAAAGCCCCTCCTGCTGACCCCCTCGACAGTCCTGCTGCAGTGCCCGCCACCTGCACGCCACAATGCGGGAGGAGCTTTCCGCTGGTGCCAGGGCAGAACTCCCACCCCTACCCGGCCCTGTGTGGCCAGGATCCCCGGAAACCAAAAGCACACGGGCTGCCGAAGAGTCTAGCTTGGTGACTCAGAATCTGCCATCTGCGAAGCAGCTTTTGATTGAAGCTCCAAGAGACAGAAGCTGGCGGGGAAAATCTTGCAAGTTGATCCAGGAGGACTGTCGCCCCTCCAAGGGGTTTTTCTGTGTTTAATTAGCAGGAAGCCATTTTGCCACAGACGGATCATCTGGACGTCCGTCCTTTTTGGGTCCTGAGCTCACCCACCCCCTGAGTGGATTCCTAAGTGCCAGCCTTGATTCTCGATTTCCTGCCGGCTACCCTACCCGTCCTCTGAGGCCCCGGTGTTGCCGAAGCCTTCTCTGCCCCACTCGGGACAGGGAGTTATTTCAACCTAGAGGGACATGCCAAGTACAGCCGGCTGTCAACGTTTGGTGTTTGAGTTGGTTACCATGCACTCAGGAGCCACACATTCGCGGTTCCCTGGACTGACACCAAGACCCGTCAGGCAGGCACCAGCCTGGAGGGCAGACTGACCAGGGGTCACCAGCCTTTCCCGGGGCACGGGGCCGGGGGAGCTTTTGTGGTCTAGACGAGCTATCTGTGCCCAGTTGGGGACCCTCCGTCTGGGGTATAGACCGCCACAATCCTTGTCCTTCCTTGGGGCTGCAATGTGGGATTCTGGGATAGCAGAGTGTGGGAGCAGCCAGGAGGGGCTGCTTCAAGCAGTAGCCAGGTCAGGGGCGTCTCGGCAGACCAAGAGGCTGTCAGAGGCTGCCAGGCCGCAGCTTTGCAAAACGCTCGGTGTTCATCCACAGAGGGGCAGTGTCAGCTTCACCTTGACCTGTTCATTGTGGAAAATGATCTCCACTTAACCCTTTCATTATAGAAAATTCGAACACACGGAAGTGGGAAGGACAGTCAGTGAGTCCCTGGATCCCGGGCATCCACGCAAGGCCGTCCTGTTCCACCTGCACCCTCCCCGGGCCCCTGTCCCCGCGTCCCGTGCTATGTCCTCACGCTTTACAGGTGAGGAGACCAAGGCTCTTGCCCAGTGAGACAGGATGGACCGAGTCGGTTATTCCCAGTGGAGGGGACAGGGTAGGGGAGGCAGGTCACGCTCCTGGGGGTCACATGTGCGTTTTGGAAGATGCAGGGTCAGCAATGGACTGTTATGCACGATTTTTATTTGGAGCCTGAGGAAACAACACCTACTGTTTTCACAAAACGAAGCACGGAAGGCAAAGCCGGCTGAAAGCTTTCTCAGAGCAGAGGACGAGGATTCCCACCACAAACTCTAGGCCGATCAGAAAGAGGCCTTGGGTTGGTCAAGGTCACACCACACAGGATTAGGCTGGGTTCGAGGGCCTCTTCCTTTCGGACCTCAGGTCAGCCCTAGCCCCATCCGGAGAAGCAGAGTCTCTGCTTGCACCCAGCACAGCTCTGGGCGACGCAGGAGCTTCAGGACTGGCCCTGGAGAGCTGCCCGCCCTGCAGCTGTGGTGAAACGAGAGCTAACGGGACCAGAGGAGACGGTGCATGGTGTCGTCAACATGGCGTTTCCAAACCAGAGAAAAGACCTCGAGCTCATGCCGGCATCATCAAACTCTGACTTCAGGAACCTTTGGCAAGCACTGACCTGTCCCGGCCAGCCTGGGCAGAATTCAGCTTCCCAAGGAAACCCTTTATTGTGTTTGTTTGTTTATTTGGGGGCTTTGCTGTAAATTTTCAGTAGTATTTTTTTTAAGGGTTTTGCTACTGAAAAGTCACTGAAGGGGTCTCCTTCCACAGGGAGGAGCTGACCGTGCGGAGAGAGAGTGTGGCTTGCCCGAGTTCACACAGCAGGTGAGGGGAACCAGAGAGACCAGAGCCTCAGTGTCCTGGAGTCCACAGGCCAGGGATACGGTTGTTGGACCAGGAGCCACAGAGCATGCCCAGCAAAAGAGGAGTCCTTTGGCGTGAGAGAGACCTCCCCCCTTCCCCTGCTCTCCCACCCAGCTTGGGTGCAGCAGGCCACGGTGGCGGCTGGTTCTGGAATGGTCCAGGGAGTGAGAGGCACGGTGGTCCCGGTGTGGCGGGATTTTACAGAGAGAGTCGGGACACTGAGACCAGGAAGCGGTTTTACTCGTGCCATCACCGGCTCAGCAGATTCACATCCAAAGACTGAGCCCTGAGCCCAGGAGACCATTGCCTTTTATATATTTTTAGCTTCTTTGACCCCCGATAAGGCTTACATGTTAGTAACACACAGGCTAATTGGGTGTTTCACAGCTCAGATTTGCAGCAGAGTTACACATGCTCACTACAGATTGGGGCTACGTTCCTTTCTGAAATGAATCTTCCCAGAAAGTTCTTATCTTTGGTGCGAGAAGAACTCTTTCATTATTCTTGGAAAACGTTTATCTTCCTGTACTAAGGGGGTCCCTACTCTGTCCTGGGAAGGCCTTCATCTTCTGAGACTTGGGGGGAGGGCTCCCTACCTCACAGGGACACGTCCTGGAGCACAGGGGCTTCTGGGCAGCCGGCCGAGGGACCCAGGGTGTGCTGGCCTCCCCGCTCCAGCCAGAAGTTCACCTCTCTCACTCAACTGACTCCCAGAAGGAGGCTGGACACGTCACACCCTTAGAGAGCAGTAGAGGAGCCCGGCTGGCGTCAGGAGGACTCCTGCTGAGGACACCATCGTCCTGGGATGTGGTGGCACCGCCCGGGTACAGGCTGTGGCACTCTCAGGTGTGAGGTGCTGTCCGGACATGGACTTTCCCCCCATACTTGACTCCTTCCTGCCCCTCCCTCAGGGAGCGGCTCCGGCCAAGGCTGGCCTCTGAAGGGTGTGCCCATTCCCAGTGGTGAGTCACGGGGGCAGGTGACCAAGCAGAGCTGAAAGCAATGGACCGTCAGGCTTAATCGATGTCATTGTCAACACCGAATGTAGTTTGAATGTTTAACTTGCTCCATTATAAAACCGTTCACTGTACTCCCCCGAGGTGGCTTTGGCAAGCTCTGATAAACTGTGCCTCTCTCCCTGCTGGACCTCTGGGTGACCTCTTTGGAACAGGTAAACATTACCTGCAAGCCTTCTCAGATCTGGGGTGACGGTGTTCCATCAGGTGAGCTAAGGGAGTGGACTATGGCCCTCATGGGCCCCGGCCCGTCTATCTCCGTCCATGTCTGGGGCTGCAGACACGTGGTTGGAAGGCCGGGCACTACCTCCGGGATGTTTTGTTTCGTTTGAGTGGAGTTTGAATGTTTTTTGAGTGAGTCACCAACGTTTTTAAATCGGAAGACTTCACGTTGAAAACTTTAGATTTCTGATGCCTCTTGAGGACAGGGAGGAATCAGGATGGCTTAGGGCAAAGCTCAGGTAAGCGTCTCAGGGGCTTCCAAGGCTAACACTTGGGAATCACTGGGTGAAACTCTTGTCTCCAACCCGCATGGCTGCAGCATCTAGGAGGCCGACAGGACAAGGGTAGCGGGCTGGGCATGTGGCAGCAGGGAGTGGTGGGGACTGCAGGGAAAGAGGAGAACGTGTTGGCTTCACAGCTCCAGCTCCAGCTGACAGGGCCAAGAGACCCGCCAGGGCTGCCCAGCGTTGCCAGCTATCCCCCCCTTCCTGATTCCTGGGCATGGGTGAGGCTGAGGGCTCGCATTTGAAGCCAGCAATCAAGGGGCTTCTGATGCAGGCGGTTTTATGCCCACCATGTCACAAAAGCTCCCCTGGAATCAAGGCCTCCATGCTGGATACATACTAGAACCGGCAGGTTGAGAGTAAAAAACACACCGACACTCAGCTTTCATCTTGAACTAATGGAGTCAGAAAACACTAGAGGAAAAAAACCTGGTGTAGTGATGACTTGTTTGCTTATTCTGAAAAATTCCAAATCTACAGAAAATCTGAAAGAAGAGTCCACCGGACTCCTCTGAACCTCTTGACTAGATTTGCCAGCTATCACCCTCCCGCCCCGCCCACAGACACGCACAGAGGTCCCTGCAGCCAGGCACTCCCTGTGGGCTGCGACACGCAACCCTCCCCACACGTCTGCACACGCCTCCCACCGGCCCGGGGCTGCTCCTGCACAGCCAGGGCGCATCACTCCTGAGAAAGCTGCCACTTCCTCCTGGCGGGATTCGGTCGAGCATTTCCAGCAAGAACCCTGCGTGGACCACGTTGTGTGAGGCTGTGGGTTCCCATTGCGTCAGATTGGGGAAGAAACTCAGAGGCTCACAAGCCTTCCCCCGCCTTTGGAGGGCTTGCTGGAGCCCACCAGCTACCCCCACGGCCCAACCGCTCCGAGGTCCCGCGGCCCCGGCCCTCGCTTGGGGCGCCCCGTCTTGGAGGCTCAGCGCCTTTGCTGCTGCCGGAGCCCCAGCCCACCCCCACTCCTAGTCTCACTCAGCACTGGCTGTTTTGAGAAATTCTCTCCCAGATGGGAATCTGAGTGACCGGAGACTCAGTCTAGAGACCAGGGTGAGGGTGAGTTAAGGAGCTAATGGTGCCCTCGGTGACACGCAGAAACGCCACACCTACTTGCTGATACAGCTCAAGGTAGAATTAGTTTTTCCCTTTCACCCGGCCTCTGATAACAAGCTCCTTATACTCTGCAGACATGTATTCCGCCCAGTCGGCAACACACGGGTTCTGTTCCAAGAGGGGGTCTACTGGGGAGAGGCTCTGTGGGGGGGGGCTTTGCCGGGGAAGCGTTCTCCTAGGGCAGGTGTTCTGTTAGGGGAGAGGTTCAGGTAAGGGAGTGGGTTCTGTTTGTGTGGGATTCTGCGGGAGAGGGGTTCTTCTGGGGAGGTGTTTTGCTGGGGAGGAGTTCTGTTCTGGGAGGGGTTCTGTCGGAGACTGGTTCTGCTGGGGACAGGTTCTGTGGGGGAGGAATTCTCCTGGGGAGGGGTTCTGCTTGGAATTGTTCTGTGGGAGAGGGGTTCTGTGGAGGAGGGGTTCTGTAGGGGAGGGGTTCTGTTGGAGTGGGGGTCTTTGGGAAGAGTCTCTCCGGGAGGGGTTCTGTAGGGGAGAAGTTCTGCTGGGGAGGGGTTCTGCAGGGGCAGAGCCCTGTGGAGGACCGGTTCTCCTTAGGAGGCGCTCTGCTCTGAGGGTGCTCTTAGGGCATGTGGTTTGTTGGGGAGGGCTCCGGGTCAGGGATTGTGTTCTGTGGTTGAGGGGTTAGGGTGGGGGTGGTCACGGGATGCGTTTGCCCAGTCCTAAATTAAAGCGAGGCCGGTGCTCGCAGTTCTGGAGCCTTAGGCAGCCCAGGAAGCAGGGTGCCTCTTAGTCCCAGTGCCAGAGAGAGAAACCCCGTCTGGGCCGCTCCGGAGCCCGGTGGCCTTGCCCGTCATTGATATGGTGCTGGCCAGGCTGACTCTGACGGGACCCAGGCTCCTGCAAGGCAGACACTTCTGGGAGTGCACAGGGTGGCTCTGATGAACTCTTGGAAAAGTCCTTGGGGCCCCCGTGGAAGCTCGTGTCTCCAGCCCTATTCTGACGCCCTTTGGTTACATCCACGACACAGGCATTTCCAGTGTGTGGGCTCTCCTTCCTGAGACTCTCTGCTCTCGTCACACTTTGCCAGGGTGGCTTGTGTCCTGCAGCTCACAGTATCAGAGCAGCTGCCCACCCTCCTCCAGGGCCCACGAGGGCCTGGTTGGGGATGGGTCTGATGACAGCAGCCACCTCCCTGTCCCCACAGTGGTCCTTTGAATGTCCATCCCCGTAGACCTCTGCGGTCCACCATCGGAGCAGATCTGGGATCTGGCTCCCTCTCCCACCGGGGTAAGTTTTCTCCTGGAAGACCCCAGGCGGTCCTACCCCTGCCGAGAACACTATCCAGCGGGAGATGGCCCTGGCTGGGTGGCAACAAGGAGGAAGGACACTTTGAGCTGGGGGAGGGGTAGAGTCAAAGATGGGGCATCGCGTTGTGGGAAGAGCTGGCTGCAAACCTCCTAAGACACAGAGCTTCTAAGGTGGGCAGAGACCAGAGCTGATGAGAGATCATCTGTCAGACCCTGAATTGGTGCCACGGAGCCAGGCAGAGAGGAACCGGGGACAGCCCTCGCGCAGAGGGGCAGCTCCGCGGGGCGGGTGTGGTAGCCAGTCTCCAAGCTGAGCCCCAGCAGTCCCCAGAGCCTGGTTTTCATGCTCTGTGGGGTTCCCTCCCACACCGAATAAGGCCAATTGCTGTGGCCAGTTACACTGAGGAAGTGATGGCCCGGGCTGGGTCGCAAAGGATGGTGTGGGAGGAGGAGCCCTCATGCACTGTGGGTGGGCCTGTGAAGCAGGGCGGCCACGGTGGAGAACGGTGTGCCATTCCTCCCAAAACGGCAAATGGAGCGACCACACATCCAGCAATCCCGCTCTGGGTACATGCCCAAGCGAGAGGAGATCCGTCCACCGAAAAGACGTCTGCACGCACGCCTACTGCAGCACTATTCACAATAGCCAGGATGTGGAGTCAGCCTAAGTGTCCGTCAGCGGATTCGTGGATGAAGGGCGCATGGTACACAAACAGTGGAATACTATTCAGCCTTAAAAAGAGTGAAATCCTGTCACTTGCAACAATATGGGTGGAACTGCAGACATTGTATTAAGTGTAATGAGCCAGGCACCAAAAGACAAATATCGCACGTTCTCACTCATGTGGGGAGCTGAAAATGAAAACAACAGAATTCATGGGGACAGAAAGCAGAGGGATGGTTCCTAGGGCTGAATAGGGTGGGGCGGGGGGCGGTGGGGATGGCGAAGGGGTGCGAAAGCAGGTAGACAGAAGAAATACCTTCTAGTATTTGATGGCACAGCAGGCTGACGGTGGTGAACAACAACTCACTGTGTATTTTAAAATAATGAAAAGAGCGGCCCTGGAATGTTCTAACACAAAGACATGGCACATGCGTGAGGGGATGATACCCCAGTTACCTGGATGTGATCGTTGCACACTGACGCCTGCATCAAAACATCACATGTGCCCCATTAATTTGTGGGTTTACTATGAGTCCCTAAAATTAATGATAGAAGAGTTTAACGATTTTTAAGAAAGACATTAACCCCAATAAGATAGAAAATTCATATTCCATCATGAAAAGAGATTGGAAGAGAAGATGCCAGACAGAAAATACGGCAAGAGAATTCCCAGACAACTTTCCGAGATACGAGTCCTTCTATATCCTTTCATTTCCCCAAACTCCATAGCGATTACGCTGTCCTAGCAGAATTTTCCGTCCATTCTGGGCAGGTCACTTATCCATCCTCCATGCGGCCTAATTCTCTTACCAGAGACGGGCACTCCCTTTTCCTGTAGCCTGTGGAGACGTTCCCACGTCCTGCCTCGTCTTCAGGGTCCCCACCAGCCTAGAGGGGCAGCGCTGGCTGGGCCCGTGAACCATGAACATGACTTTGCATGTCCACGCTCACATGTGGCTTTTCATGGCAATCGTGAGCCTGCATGGATGGATGTTTTGGTGACATTTGTTGGAGAGCCTTTTTGATGCACGATACCAGAAAACTCCAGAGCCCTGAGACCGTATCATATTGTAGGAAGAGAAAGGCAAGGATGGAAAGCAGAAGAGGATGAGTTCTCATGGAGAACAGGAGCCGGGTACGGTCCATCTCAATGACGCACATGTTCTGTGTTCGCAAATTCACCTACCCCCTGACATTATCTGTGACTCCAAATCAGTATTTGCAGCATTCTTCTGGTCACTCAGGGACACGGGCAGGCATGTAGGGTAATGAGAGATTTGACTTGCTCAATGGACCCATTCCCAGCCGAGGCAGAGCACGGCGGCACTCTGCTTTCCTGTGTCAGGAGCTGAAGGTGGCAGGGGCCGCACAGCCTAGCGCAGAAGGTTCCCGCCAGCGGGACAGAGTCTGAATCCCAGCTCCATCTTGGATGGGAGGCTAAAGCCGCTCCACCATCTTGGAAGGGAGGCCTAAGCCACTATGTCTTGGACGTTAACCCACCATGTTGATTTCTGCTTAACCACAGTTCCCAGAAAGCCTCTCCTTGGGTGAGAGCAGGTCTTTCCTGCAAACCCTGTCTGTAGGTCAGACCACCTTGACGCTATTGTACTTCACTTGTCCCCCACCTCCCTCTAAATCACCTTTCCCTGTGTTAGAGAAACCCTGGGTCTGGGGGCAATGGTGCAGGGATCACCATCTTGTTTGGCCGCTGCCCTTTCATTTATCTCTGATATCATTCGGGGAGTTTTGGATGCAAGCAACAGAAATCTGTCTGGCTCATCTAATAAAGAAGGCCTTTGCTGGAAGGACATCTGGAATTGACAGGCCTGAGAAGCATGCTGAGAAACAAGCAGGAATGAGGCAGCTCTGAAAACCAAGGCCCAGCTTCTGTTTGTACCTAAATCCCTATTCAATGTTTCTTTCTGAGAAACTGAATACGTCAGCCTCCTTCTTCAGTCTCTCAGGCTCCTGGGACCTTGGCAGGAGGTGTGCGACAACTTAAACACCGGGACAACAGGGGCTCATCCTTGCCCACAAGGCAGACCCCTCTGAAGCAGCAGACTCTGCACACACACGCCTCCAGTCCAAGAGGGCCTTGACAGCCTCTCCCTTCTCCTTGTTGCCATCCTGGCCTAAGCCTTGTTGTCTCCCTCCCAGACCCTCCGTCACTCCCTATCTCTTGCCCGCCCCAGCCAATTCTTTTTACAGTAGCAAGAGGGTTGTTTAAAAAACTAATTAGGTGACATGGCTCCCAGGCGTACCACTTTCTGATAGTCTCTTTTTGGTGTCTTGAAATCAGATCTAAATTCTCTCCATAAACTGTACAACGGTGCCCAATCAGGCCCAAGCCCGCCTCTCTTGCCTCAGCCCCTCCTCCCAGCCCCCGGGGGTTCTGGGATTGCAACCCCCTCCTTCCCGCCTCAGGGCTTTTGTCTGTTCTCTGCCGAAAGGCTCCTTCCTTCCACTCTCTGCTCGTCCCCATCATCCCCATCGTCCCCATCGTCCCCATCGTCAGACCTCAGTCAAGGCCTCCAGCGTCCCCATCGTCTCCGTTAGCTCATCCTATTCCTCCTTTTCACAGCACACTGTTCATTTACTTGACAGTGTTTGCAATTAGGTGTTTGTCTCTGTTTAGTGTCTGTATCCCCCACCAAACTGACAGGCTCTGAAAGCTGGGCTCCTGCCTCTTGCATTCATCTCTGATGTCATCCGGGGAGTTTTGGATGCAAGCAACAGAAATCTGTCTGGCTCATCTAGTAAAGAAGGCCTTTGCTGGAAGGACATCTGGAGTTGGCAGGCCCGAGAGGCATGCTTAGAAACAAGCAGGAATGAGGCAGCTCTGAAAACCAGGCAGCCCAAACAACAAAAAACGTTCTGGCTAAAAGCAGTCTGATTGGGCGAGGGCATCCCCATATGAGAGCTTGTTTTCATCCTCTTGGTTAATGTTTTGATTTAAAACCCAGAGTAAGATCACTGGATAGGCCTGGTTGGAACATGGTGCTCACCCTTGGCTTGGGGAGGGAGAAAAGCTCATCAGACTGGATCCAAAAGGAGAGAAGTAAGCTCCCATTCTCCCCCACCGCAAACACGTTGTCTAGTTTGCTCTTCGAAGGAGGGAATGCATGTCAGGCAGCCCACATCAGCTATGCACCAGGCCACCATTTTGACAGTAGCCTGCCGGATTCCCAGACAGGGTGCTACTCAATAAATGTTTGTTGAATGAATGAAAGAAAACTTGCTTCTTGGCAAAGTTCAGGGCTTTCTCAGGGACACGTGCTCAAAGAGAATAAATTGTAATTGCTGGAATATAAACTTCATGGTAAATATGAACACGTGGAATCAGTAGGCAGCTGGGGACGTCAGTGGGTCATATCGCCTTGGCCAGAGACAAGCCCAAAACATTCCTGGATGTCACACCCAGTACTATCTTAGAGGGTGGTTTTCACCTCTCTGGGTTGTTGGGAGCCGGCCACGGAGGCCCACGGAGCATTAGGGATCAGGGAGGGCCGTGGACCCCGAGACCACTAGGATGTGTTCGGGAGCCATTGACCCCATTTTCCTCCTCCTTTTACCATGTAGCACAAATAACCTAAAGGAACTCTGCTGACCTAAGCTGAAGGCTCTGTGACTGTGACAGGCATGGCTAACTCTAGAAACTCATTGTTCCTGTTTCCCATGAACTGTGGTTTCGGCTTAGGTATTAGATATAATTCAAACTCAGGTCACATTTGGGAGCCTTCTATTCGGTACAAGCTTCTTTATAAGATTTAAAAGTATATTTGTAGAATTAGTATATACATGGAGAGCTGTTTTCGGCTTTAGATGGTATAGATGATTATCTAGAGTTACCAGAAATGACCCAGCATGAACTTTGGTCTGGACCACATTCCTAAGGGCCCCGCACAGTACTTTGGACTGTGGAATGGGGGGCATCAAAGGGAGCTTTCTCTCTTTAGCTACAGTTAGTGTAGGGTTTTTCTACTTATTTTAGAAATTAAATTTATTTTACTCATAGAAAGTATTGTAGAATAGGTCATGCTAATGGCAGGGAATTATGTTAGTTCAAGCATGATATTTTGAGGTTTAATGAGAATACAGCTAACTTTAGAAATTTCATTGTTCCCATTTTCTACTAATTGCGGTTTTGGCCTTAGTACAATTTACAGTTTACATTTGGGTTTTATTTTAGAAGCTTTATTGCTGATGATCAGCTTTATATATTAGGATTAGGAATTAGAAACTTTTATAGAAGTTAAGATAGATATATAGGATTTTAGAATAGCCATTTTGTTAAGAGATTGTAATCAATTGTTCCTAAAAATGGCCCAGCGTGATCTTTGGACTGGGCCACATTCTTTAGGAACTGGTTTGAGCTATAATTAAGAGTTTCTGTAGTGTAGGTAGAATTAGCGCAGAATAGAAAGGTATTAGGATTTAAGTTAGTCATTAGGTGTTGTGTATGCATAAGCTTTAGAAGTTATTGATTATTAGAATATTATGATGTTAGAATTGTTGTATTGCTTTTGAGGAACATTAACCAAGCATAAGGAACAGTGAGATAACTTTGGGATTGTCCTTCCTCATGCTTGGGAAAACGCCTGGTGGGTGGGGGACACCTTTCATCCACCTGGCTTTGTGTTCACATTAAAGTCTTGTGATTTAATTGGGATTGTCCTTCTTCATGCCTGAGGAAACACCTGGTGGATGGGGGACGCCCCTCACCCACCTGGCTTTGTGTTCACGTGAAAGTCTTGTGATTTAACCCGTGAAAATTTAGGATAGAAAGCTTACGGTTTGTCCCATTAAACGGCTTCTGCACTAGACAGAGTCCAGTCTCTTTCTTTCTTTCTTTCTTTTATTATCTATCCCTTCCAGATTCGCCTACACCGCCACATCTTTCCAGGGACTCCCAAAACCTGCAGGGGCTGGCCCCCTGCACTGGGTAACCTTCTCTGGCCTTAACCAGAAAAATCTTCCTTCCATTCTCTAAGGACATACAACTCATCACACATTGGGCAGCCTCGTGGGAGACTGGGCCGTGGAATGGGGGGCATCAAAGGGAGCTTTCTCTCTTGATGTCGAAGGAGGACCAGAAAACTCTGGCCCTCCCTCAATGTTGATGTATTTATGGAGGAGGAAACAAGATGTGGAAGAGAGGAGGGTGTGAGGCATTGCGTGACAGTCTGGTCTTCCTTGGTTAGTTAGTAACATTCTTAACCTTCCTGATTTAAAGATTTCTCTTTCTTTGCAGCACTTGTGAGTGAAATAATCTTAATTTCCAGAGTAGGAGAGCTTAAATACGATTGCCACTTGGAATATTATATTCAAGCTAAAGGAGGACACTTGGAGAAATAGTCCAAAAGCATCTGGAACTGGAAGACCCGAATTCAAGTGTTTATTCCTTATCAGCTTCCTTGATAACCTTGGCTACATGACTTAACCCCTTCAAGCCTCAGTTTCCCAGCCTTTGAAATAGAGATAATGTGTCATCTACCCTGCAGAGGCAGACCTTCCAAAGTCATCACACTGAAGGTGAACCTGTTTTGAGATCTCGTGGTTATTCAGGATGGCTGCTTGGGGCTCCTCTTCCTTCCACAGAATTCTCCAGGCTCACCCAGCCCCTATCTGGTAGCCAAGTTAGACTGCACTGATGTTTTTTGTAACACCAAAGAGGCCAATAAAAGTCCCTTGGAAGGCAGATGTGACACTGTGGTAGAATACAAAATGTATGTTTGGCCCGGTTCCTGGCACACAGCTCCTAAAGCCCTTAGAATTTCCAAGCAATTAATTGAACCCAAGGATTGTGGGGACCTCAGTTTGCAGCCAGTCAGTCAGAAGTGTAGGTGACAACCCACTGCTGGCACAGGCATCAAAAATGGAAGGAAAAAGAATAAATAGAAGGAGAAGGCAGTGGAAGGGGCATCATTAAGACATGTTCACAAGGATAAATAAAACAGAGCAGAAGGGAAAAGTAATGGAAAGATGGAGAGGACTGTCTAAGTCAGCTCAGACTGCTGTAACAAATACCATCGACTGGACAGGGTATAAAAACAGACATTTATTTCTCACAGTGCTGGGGGCGGAATAACTGAGATCGTAGTGCCAGCAAGGGGGGGTTTCTGGTGAGGACCCTCTTCCAGGCTGCAGACACGACTCCTCATTCTGTCCTCACTTGGCCAAAAGGAAGGCGAGAACTCTCTGGGACCCCTTGTATAAGGTCCTATTCATGAAGGCCCTACTCTCGTGACCTAATCACCTCCCAAAGGTGCCACATCCAAGTGTCATCATGTTGGGGTTAGATTTCAGTACTTGAAGGTGGGAGGATACACACATTCAGACCATTGTAAGGGAGAGGAAGAAGGGCAAGACAGAACAAAGATGAGGAGGAGGAGAGACGAGAAGGTCTCAGAGAGACAGAGATGTACCTTCTGATATGAGTTGGCTCCTTATGTTGATTCCAGAAGATGGTCCACACCTTTGTGATATCACCCAGTGGTGTTGTTTCCAAATCTTGCAGGTTCAGAAATGCAATTTTGTCAGCGTAGCTGGAGATAATCATAGGCTAGGAAATGAGCTCTTATTGTCCTAGTGAGTTTTGTGTTGCTATAACAGAACCACAGACTGGGTAATTGATCACAGAGATTCATTGGCTCATGATTCTAGAGGCTGAGAAATCCAAGACTAAGGGGCTGGCATCTGGCGAGGACTTTCTTGCTATGGCACACAGGGTGGAAAAGGAGAGAGAACGAGAGCAAGTCGGGCCACTGTTGTCCTATTGGCATCCATTTGTTAGGACAGTGCCTGCATATCTCCAGCACCTCCCATTAAGCCCCACCTCCCCACATCACCACATTGGAGATTGAGTTTCCAGCACATGAACTTTGGGGGACACATCAAACCACAGCACTAATCAAACTCAAAGGACGTTGATAAACTCCAGAATGTCATCTACTGTCTTAAAGAGACTACCTTTCCAGGACTCACCCATCAGTGTCCACTGTCCTAAGCTCCTTGCTGCTGGACTTGGATTACATGATTCATATCCAATCAGAGCCCTGGTGAGTCCTGTGGGACACTTTGACCACCTGGGGAAAAGGCCGATTCAACTTTGTTTCTGCTTGTGACTCTCCATGAGGTAGGTACAGTCATTACATCCAATTTTCAGTGTTTAGATACGAAGGTATTTGCAAAGATTTAGACTTCAGCTGGACTGACTGCAGGGCCTGAGGACATAACAGATGTGAGCACGGTTAGAACCACACCTGTCACACAGTAAACAGTCAACATAGCTGCCCGCTCTGCTGCTAGATGCCACCACCGTGCTTGGGGACAGGGGCGATTCTTGCCACGCCCTGCCACCTCTGCTCTTTGCGTCTCTTGGCTTGGCTGTGGACACGTTTGATTAATGGGCCTAGGTCATTTGCTGGAGCTTCCAGGATGAGCTGACTATGGCCACACGGTGGGCATCAAAAGTCATCACCACCAGCCTGGCCTCGCACCCCAGGCACATGCAGGCAGACCTACTGTTCAGTTAAAACACCACGATGCAGCTACTCTCACTGTTAAAATCTTGAAATACGTCCGCACTATTTGGTAAGTCTTCACTCACCCAGGCCATTAGGCCCTTACCACCATCCAGGAAACCCCAGCCCTGCCTTAAGACACCCAGGACCACTCCCTGGTTCAGCAATTAAAGGGCTGGTGGCACGACCTTTGGGACCTTTCTCCAGCACTGTGACAGAGAGGCTTGTGACTGCCCCAGCCCCGCTGTGTGGAGACCTCCCCTGCACCAGGTAGCAGCATCCCTGCAGGGCACAGGGTGGAGTGGAGGAAAAGCCAAGCCTCTGACCCCTTCCTACCTCATGCCAGGTCCTGAGGTGAGGCTGCCCTTCCTACCAGCCCCTCCTCAGCGCCTGTCTGCCAGGCCTGAGCCAGAAGCTTCTATCACCATCCATAAGTGATATCCAATGAGGTGAGCTGGGCCACCCGTGGGGCACGGAGGTGGTTGTTACTGGGGGCGGCATGCTTCCCTGTTTGGTTTGCAATCAATTTGTGTTCGAGAGCCCGACCCCAGAACCCATCAAGCCCCGTGCTGAGAGCCCCCAGGAAAGGGAAGCACAGGGTCTTTGCTCTTGCTGGGTCCATCCACGTGCAGGCTTGCTGGGGAGGAGCTGCATGGTCTCGTCCACTCTGCGTGTGTGTTCCGGCATCATCAGATGGAGAAAATGTATTTAATTCAGCAAGGAAGTCAGTTTGTCATAGGCAACTTCAGACGAATCACAGGAAGGGAGGCTAACCCCCAGTGTGTAGGGAGTTGCAGTCACGCATTCCGTTTCTTCTCCCATGGCCCACCTAAAAATATACAGCAGTGTGTACCAGGACTCCTTCCGCTCATTGCTGAAGCACAGACCAGGGCCCAGGAGGGCTCAGGGCAGCCAGGACTGATCCTGGCATGAAACTGATCCCCTCTACTCATCAGCAGACTAGCTGGGGTCTGTGTTCAGCAGGAAAACAATCACAACCTGGGCCTTTTTCTTTTCTTTGGAGTTGGAGTCTCACTCCATGGCCCAGACTGGAGTGCAGGGGCACGTTTCTGGCCACCGCAGCCTTGACTTGCTGGGCTCCGGGTATCCTTCCACCTCAGCCTTCCAAGTAGATAGAACTACAGGCATGCACTACCACACCTGGCTAATTTTTGATTTATTGTAGAAATGAGGTCTCGCCACGTTGCCCGGCTTGGTCTCGAACCCACTGGCTCAGGCAATCCCCTTGCCTTGGCCTTCCAAAGTGCAGGGATGACAGGCTGAGCCACCGAGCCCGACCTGGGGCTTTTTAAAAGAAATCATCGGTGCCTGCCTGGAATGTGGGTTAAGCTGTGGACATAAGGCCAGTGTTTTGAATGTATGTGTGTGTTTGAGTGTGTGTGTGTGTGCACACGTGATGAGAGAGAGAAACGACAGCAGAAAGAGAATCAGGAAAACAGACGGGAGCAGCACTTGAAGTGGAGGGCGAGGGACTGCGGAAGCTTTTCCTCCTGGCTAGCCGAGGCAGTGGCTCCGAGCCAAGCAGTCAGCACCGCAGACCTCTGTGCGAGGTGGACGCTTGGAGGTAGCGCTCAATGGCAGCCAGGGAGCCACAGGCTCCAGGAGGCCCCCGCATTGCCACTTGCACCCCTTGTGTCCCTAGGTTAGGCAAGACCACTGCGCCTCACTCGGCATTCCCCAACACGCTGGTGACGGCAACATCTCTTTTGATCCTTAAGCGTTCCATCCTTACCTTTCTACAGATTGGGTATTTACTAGATCTACACCCAGGGGAGCAGCTAAGCTGTCCTGCTCGTGCCAGGGTGTCAAGACATCCTGGACCCTAGGTTCTCAGTTGGGAAAGCTGTAGGATGCCGGGAGCCTCAGAGAGGGAGAGAAGGACTTCCTCAAAGACAAAGAGCACCACGCCAGAGCCAAAAGTGCTCGGCTCACCTGATGATGGCCCGGATATTTGATGAAGAGGGCGTGGGGAGCGGAATGGAAGAAGGGTCCATCGGTTTACATAAGCTGGACTTACGTGTCTCCATGACAGGCAGAGTGTTGAGAAGTCACTTCGGCTTCCCTCGGTTCTGGAAGGCAGTCTAATCTCTGACGCAGAGGAAGTTTCTCATACTTGTGATGTTAATATGACACAAAAGAATGATTCCCCCTCTGGGTGGAGGATGGGCTGTGTGGACTGGATTTTTCAAAAACGACAGAAGCATCTCTCCCTGCCCATATTCTTCTAGAGCAGAGGCTGGCAGTGATGGCCTGTGGACCAACTACCTATTTTTATGACTCAAGTTTTCTTGGAATATGGCCACGCCCATCGTGCCCGTGGCGGCTTTCTTATCATAACCCCACGGTTGAATTGTTGCAAGAGACTGTACCACACGCAAGTCTGAAACCTTGAGGCCCCTTAAGAGAAGCTTGCCAAGCTCTCCCCTCAGGCCTTTCCACCTCCCACCCCCAACGAGAAGTGGGAAGGGGGCCTGTATTCTCCCCAGCTCTGTGACGGCCTCAACCAGCAGTCTGCGGCAGAAGTGACGCTCCGTGGCTTCTGAGCTGGACCACAAGGCCATGCACTTGCTCCCTTGCTCTCCTGGGATACTTGCTCCTGAGACCAAGCCACCACACTGCATTCCAGGCTGGATCCATCCACAGGCTATCAGAGAGGGACCCCGGCACCCGCAGCCACACAGCCGGGAGAGAGAACCAGTCCTCCAAAGAGCATTGTTAGGAGTCTCTTGGAGTCCTGTTCTCTCTCTTCTCTGAGAAATGGGCTATTCTTGTGGAGGCCAGAAACCAGCCACTCAGCCAGCCTGGCCCTTACCTTGTGCCTAGCAATGTGTCGACAGAAACAATGGTATTTGCTAACACAGAGAGAGTGCCTTCAGTCCATGTGCTCCCTTGTGGCCGAGAAGATGAAGGGGAAACAGAGGGGAAACTGTCACTAAAATAATACACCGTGTGGATTACTCACTACACTGTTATAGCCAGACAGGGTTCTTATGCCCGCTCCACAGAAAAACCAAACGGATACAGTCATGACAGTGGAGAAAGAGTTTAATATTGCAAAGCAGGGACACCGTGTTCTGGCCTTTCCGGGCCTCTCCCACGTCCTTCCCCACACCAGGAGTCTCCTTGACGACACTTGTCACAACGACAAGGAGATGGCTGTGTGACCGTTTGTTCGATGTGCATCTCTGCCACCAGCATACAGGCTCTCAGAAGCAGGGAATGGATCCAGCACATTCGCGGCCATGATGCCTTGTTCTGTGCCTCGGTTTCCCTAGCTGCAGAATGAAAATACGAGCGCACTCAGGAAACACGGGTCTTTATGATGAATGGTGTCCCTGGTCCCGAGCGAGTTCCCAGGGAAGCCATCAGGGGTTGTTGAGTGCGTTAAGGAAGGAAAGACTAACCCCAGGACGGGCATGTGAATGAAGAGCTGACAGGGCTGCCTACCCTTCAGCCCCAGAGTGTGGGCAGGCGTGAGATGAGCTGAGCCACAAGTCCCTCCGCTGCTCATCTTGGCGGTGGTGGCACGCACTCCGTGTCTTCCTCCTCCTTCACCCCGGGGTCCAAGGTGCCTGTTATCAGGTGAGCCTGGCCCGCCTTGTCCTCCCCAGCCCGAGGCCCCCATGGGGTGGAATCTTTGGCAAAACAAAACCATCGACGCCCTTTCCGCCAGCACACTGGGCACACCGGCCATGGCCCTGCAGGGACACTCAGGCAGGAAGACTGTCCTGCAGCACAACAGAGCTGTCCTAAGCAAACAGCCCCTCCCCCGGCTTCTGGGGACCTCCCCAGCTCTCCAGGGATGACCGGACTTTCTTGAGGCCCTTGGACCTGCACCCACTGCCTCCTGCTCTCCTTGGAGAGGGGGAAAGTGCTCACAGGCCAGAAAGCCCTCAGGAGGTCCTGCAGGACACCTTGGAGGCCCCGGCCCTCTCTGCGCATCTGCTCTGGGAGGCCTCGGGCTCAGAGCCGATCCCCTGCTGCCCCTCCCTCTCATATTCTTCCTCTAACGCCGTGGGCAGGTGCTACCCCCAGGAGGGGTCAAGGTGCCCCTGTGGATGTTGCCTGTGGGGAGGCCGCGGGTTCCCGGCATTACAGGAGGGAGTGACAGCCACAGCTTGCTCACAGTCCCCAAAGCCAGGGCGCCTGGAGCAGCCCTTGGCCTCTAGCTGTGCTTGCCTCTGGGCCTGGCAGCCTGGGCCATGGGCTCACAGGGGTCGCGACAGCCCCGCCCTCGGGTCCTGTGTCCAGTCTGCGAGAGGAATGTCCTTCTGTGGCTGCCTTCATCGTCGGTTCCCATGACCACTGGCAGCCTCTTCTGGGCGTCCTGTGGTCAAGCTGCCCGATACTCAGTTTTGGCACAAAGGCTGCAGCCAGCCCTGCTTCCCTCTCTTGAAGTGTGGTCCAAACCCAAGTGGCTGCTAAGCTGGGAGTGGAACAAGCGGCCTGTGCTCCAGCCTCCTGAGATGGGTCACTGTCCCACCCCATCCGGCAGCCGCGCTCTAAGGTGACCATGCTCCAAGCAACCTGTCTCCAGGCCATGTAAGTGGCCAAGACCCTTCCCCCGTCAGCTCCTGAGGAAGGCCGGTGGCTTTGTCATGAGCGGAAGGCTCATCTAACAAATCATGTTGCAAATAGAACGCTCTTTAAATATTTGTTTTAAAATAGAAATTCATAGAGAAAACCAGACTCTTCCCCCACCAGCCTTTCCTCTGATGATTCTGCAGAGACACCCCCGGATCCAAAGATTTCAAGAGCTTTGCATTCAGAGCAATTCCTGGGGGCTCATTTCAGTTACAGAAACAGCCCTTGCATTCTGGGTAGGAAATCAGTGCTGCCTTTACCAGGACACTGAAAACGCACATCAGCAGCGTGGCCCCTGGTCCTTCCATCTTTTATCCTTTGCAAGGGCCCCTGCCTGGATGCTGGGACCCTAACCCCACGGCTGGGTGGAAACGTCCTTGTTGGTGTGTCATGCTGTGGTCAACCGTGCCATCCCAAGGAGGCGAGCTGTGTGTCACCTGCACTTGTTGGCTGTGCATCCGAGGCTTGTGACTGTCTCCTCCCTCTGAGCTCCAGCCCTTTCATCTCGAAGGGCGATGACATCACTCTCCTCACAGCATGATCGCCAGGGGTTGCATCAAGGTCATTGATGAGACACCCCAACATGGCGCCCGGCACACGGGCATCAGTTAATAGATGGGACTGACAACAAGAACAGCAGGAGAGGCGGGCGGCACGCAGGCTCCATCTGGGGGTGCGGCGGGAGGCTGGAAGACAGACTTCTTGCCATCCAGGGCGCCCGACGCCTGACAACATGGTGTCCACTAAGTCAGTCCTGCACAGACACCGTCTTTCATACCTGCAGAGGTTCACTCACCTGAGACTTCATGGGGACAAGGACAGGTCGACAAGGGATACCTGAATCCACAGAATGGAGTGGAAGCAATACATAGTTTATGGGGATAATGAGCAGTTGGGTAGTGCGGTAACAACCAGGGACACTTCCCTCCTCCCTAGCAAGAGAAGCTGTCCAGTCACGGCTGAGTAAGACTTCTTGCTGGGAAGACGTAGGCCAGGGACGCCCGGTTATAGGGAAATAACTTGCAGCTGGCTGGGGAAACTGATACCCTTGTGGCAGGCAAAGGTCTGAGGGGGTTGCACAATTTAGAAATAACCCCAGGGATGTTCCAGGAGAGACAGGACCCGTGGCACCTACCACCCACCGGGACCGGCCTCGGCACCGGCTGTCACCACTGCCAGCAGCACCACCTCCATCACCACCACCACCCTCACACTCCCTCCATCACGCCAACTCCACGGCACCACCCCGTCACCACTGCCATCATACACGTCCCTCCCCATCCGCATCACATCACCATCACACCTCCAGCCCTGCCGCCGTCACTACCTTCCTCACCCCACCTCTTCCACCACCCTCCCCACCTCTGTCAGCACCACTTTCACCACCCCTAGCATCACGCCTCCGCCTCCGCCTTCACACCAGCACACCACCTGCGTGATCAGCACCGCCTCCGTCACCAAACCCCGGGCCATTCCTACCACCGTCATCCCCGCAATCACCACACACCACCAGTCATCACAAGCGCCATCAAACCTCCCTCCACTTCCATCAGCATCTCCCTCACACAGCTCATTGCCGCAGCACTGTCACCTCACTCTCACCACCAGCCGTTACCACCATTTTTAAATTGCAAAGAGGTGGAGTACAATTCGGGATCAGATATACACATGGTCATCGTACAGGTAAAGTGTGGGCCTCCCTTTGGTCCCCACTTCGCCTGGTTTAGATCAGGTACCCTTGTGGATGTTGTGCCCCCGACCCCCTCCCCATTGTTCACGACACCACCCCACACTGCCAGCCCACCACCGGCACTCTCAGCATCAACAACCTCACTCGCAACTGCGTCATTATCCCCACCTCCATTTCCGCCCTCCCCCCATCACCCCTTCCCACAAAGTTCAGACCTTTTAGTCTGGAAAAGGAGCTCTTGGTCTGGGCCAAGATGAAATTCAATGGGATGGTGACTTTGAAAGTCAATCATTTCTGAGCACAAACACCTGTGTGTCCAGTCCCTGCAAAGCCATCTTTAGCACTGGTCATGGCAAGGGTGTCCATGTCCACTTTGCCCAAAACAGAACATGTTTTCCACCTGCTGTCTTGGCATAACTTCCACTATTTTCAATCATATCGATATTGTGATTGAGGTATCTTTTTACACTGGTGAAGGACACACCTTTTACGAGTACAGCATGGTGATAATTTTAAACATGGACACACCCCCATATTCTCCAGGTTAAGAGTAGAACACTCTTTCTCCAGCTAATTATCAAGAATACCCCCTTTCACTCTCAACGGTGTCTTGATTTGGATGAAGAACTCAGGACATCTGGCCATGGCTTCTCCTCAGCTCACCTGAAACAGGGTGGATTTCATTGTCCATTAACACAATACAGCCCAGTGGTCTTTAAGTAATCCTTTGTACTTGCTAGAGAATCAAATTAAGTGTATTATGGCTTCTTGGAAACCACCAGCATGACTTAATGGCCTCTAAGGACGTGTGGATTCTGGAAAATGGAAATTGTTAGAACGAGCCCCTTCGTGGAAATCGCCATGAATTCAACTTGTCTGAATTCCCCCTTCCTCTGTCTCCACTGCTCCAGCCTTCCCCTGCCAAACTTTTCTTCCATTAGAGGAATGAGTCACACCCATCCGGACTCATATAGGAATTTTGGGGAAAAAGTCTGAGATTGGAATGGACCAGGCTCAGTCACCATCTACTAGTTCTGTGTCTTTGGGTAAGTCAGTTAACCTCTCTGGACCTCAGTCTAATCTATAAAAGGGATAATATGACCTACTTTGCAGAGTTGGGATCAGGAGTCGCTTTAATGAGTATAAGCTCCCTGGCACATGGGAACAAAATACATGACAACTGACATTTAGATCAGATTGGAAGCTCAAAATAAGAGCGAGGTATGGCAGGGTGGATTTTTTCAAAAATAGACACAGCTTTATTTCTAGTCCTGCTCATTCTTCCAGAATGCTGACACTCCCCATCAAGGACCAGAGTCCATACCCCCTCCCCTTAAACCTGGGAAGAATCATGTGACTGCCTTGATGGATAAAATGTGGCGGAATCAATGCTTCGTGACTTCCAAGGATGGTTGGAAAAAGACGAGACCGCTTCTGCTGGGCTCTCTCTCCCTGTCTCAGGATGCTCCCCGGGGAGTCCCACTCCCATGCTTGTGGGGGAGGCAACCAGCCCACCCTGAGAGCCCAAGTGAAGAGAAATGCAAATTCGTGAAACGTTCCATATTAAAAAAAAAAAAGGAACCGAGAACCCCCCAACCAACAGCCATCATCAACCACTAGCCTTAGAAGCAAGTCAGCCTTCAGATAAGCCCACCCCTCCACTGCTGAGTCTTTCAAGGAGGCCCCAGAAATTAGGGGGGACTTACAAGCCATCTCTGCCCGTCAGAAATCCTGGTCCACGCACCTGTGAGCATGAAAGATGGTGAGTTAAACTACTCAGCTTGGAGTGATTTGTTACACAGCCACAGTGACTGGAATTCAGCGTAACCAGGGTTTCCTGGGTGGGGCTGACGTCTCACACACCTGCAGCAGGCAGAGTCAGCGTGGACACAGCTATTTGTTTCCGTCCATCCGAGCCTTAAAACAGCACCTGTTCTGCTGCTTCTGATTGGAGTTCCATGTACATACTTATGCTTACAGGATGAATCCGTTCTGTTAGTCAGACTCAAAGCAGTCTCCTGCACCCACCTCCTAGAGCCTGTGTAAAGTTTTTTGTTTGTTTGTTTCTAGTCAGAGTCTTACTCTGTCACCCAGGCTGGGGTGCAGTGGCATGATCACCAGCTGGGCTCAGGCGATCCTTCCGCCTCAGCCTTCCAAGTAGCTGGAACTACAGGTGCGTGCCACCACACCCTGCTAATTTTTGTATTTCTTTGTAAAGACGAGGTCTTACCAAGGTGTCCAGGCTGGTCTCAAACTCCTGGGGGCAGGCACTCCTCTTACCTCCACCTCCCAAAGTGCTGGGATCACAGGCGTGGGCCGCCGTGCCCGGCCTAGAGCCTGTCTGTTTTTTGACCCCTTACTAGCCTGAAGGAAATGGAACCATAAAATAATTCAAGTATTTTTACAGTTAAGATGCCCCAAGTTACGCAGGCAGATGGCTGCCATCTTCCTCCAGCGGGAGTTGTGATAGCTCTAATCCTATCTCTTTTCTTTCTGGGTTGCAAAGATGCAGTCTCTATCTAGTTCTTTTGTTGTTGTTGTTGAGTTGGAGTCTCACTCTGTTGCCTAGGCTGGAGTGCAGTGGCCGCTCCTGGCCACCGCAGCCTCAACCTGCTGGGCTCAGGCAATCCTTCGACCTCAGCCTTCCAAGTATCTGGAACTACAGGCGCACGCTAACACGCCCGGCTAATTTTTGATTTATTGTAGAGATGAGGTCTCGCCAAGTTGCCCAGGCAGGTCTTGAACCCACGGGCTCAGGCAATCCACTCACCTCGGCCTCCCAAAGTGCTGGGATTACAGGCTGAGCCACCGAGCTCGGTCTCTATCCAGTTCTGAAGGTTTAGCATCTGGGGAAGGAGGGAGTGGTGGCAAACCAGCGTGACCTCAAGTCACAGCCAGGAGCTGTGAGGAAAAGGCCAGAAAGTCATGGCAGCAGCAGAGCCAGCTTTTCAGACCGGCCCGAACCAGAAAAAGGGGTTCAGTGGGCAGAGCACATCCACAGAGCCCCGCCGTGGCCCAGAGTCGGTCACGGGGTCGTGGCATGGAAGTTGGTATGGCAGGGGATGAGAGCTTGGGCTCTGGGTCAGACAAACGGGATTCGTTCTGGTTTCTCAGCAAGTCCCCCATGTGATCTGGGAAAGGTCCTCATCCCTCCTTTTTGTCAGCTGAAAAAGTAGCCCCACGTGTGGCAGAGGCAGCTAGCGGTCTCCCTAAGATGCGTGTCCTTTTTGGACAGTACAGTTGTGGCTGGAGAGCAGCTGCCCAGCATCTGGGTTGGCCCATGTGTCTGGATGGACCCATGTGGCCAAAGGAATACAAGCAGAGGTCACAGGTGTTGCCACCAAGTTGAGATGGCCAGGTATCCCGTGTGCCCTGCCATGTCCTCATCTCCTTCCACGGTGACCTTACAGGCCACGAGTTGAAGACGGTGACATCATTGGATAGAATGAGCCTAGACCCTTGTGTTACCACTTGGAAGAGAGTCGCTCAACCAGGAACACGAACATTAGACTCCGTGTGAGTGAGAAATAAACTCTTACTATGTCAAGACACTGACATTTGGGGTTGTTTGTTACGGCAGCTGGCCCACTTGACGCATACACTGTTTTAGAGAATTGTGACATGCACAACTGTAGATAACTGAAAAGGGTGGTTTGTTGTTTGCCATCTGACTTCCCTACTTGACAGGATGCTCCTTGAGACTCTATTGCCCCAGGTGATCCCTTGACCCTATGGACCTCAGCGACCCAGTTCCTTTCAGGGGTCTGGTACACGCAAAGTAGTGAGCAAATTTGAATCGGTTTTCTGCAGCTTGATTAAGAGAAGAGAATCTGTGCTCATAGAAGAGAATCTCTAGTCACAGAAGAAAGAAAAAGTTGCTATGAAAAAGGAACATCACAACGCTTTATTACCGAAAGCAGTTAAACAGTTGCCAAAATACAACAGCAGCAACAAACCCAACAAACACCTAGCAGGAAAGCCAGTTAAACAGTTAAACCCAACAAACGCCTAGCAGGAAAGCCAGTTTGGCACTTTGACGTCAAGTGGGACCACAGAAATGAGTTTCCCTATCCAAAAGTTCCTGAAACCCATTCATGATTAGATTTTCTTTGAGGTTCCACAAAGCTCTTAGAAGTTAATTCAACGGTCGGCTTCACTACTGGTCCCTGCGTCTGGCAGACGGAGCGGTCTTACCAGGGAAGGAAACAACTGTGTAAGCAACGACATGGTAGCAGGAGCCGCGCCTGGAAACCAGGCCCTCGCCGCCGCCTGACGCTCTGGACTCATCCCGGGGACAGATGCAGCCGGTGTCTGCACACAGCGCTGATCTCGTCCTCGCTGCCGGTGTGCCTCCCTCCCGGGGTGTCCTCGCAGCGTCCCTGGGAGTGGAGCACGCTTCACTGTCGCCGTTTCACAGATGGATAGCCCACAGCCTGAAGAGACTTGGGAGCTGGCAACACCTCACGGCGCTTGGAGACTCTGAAGCCAGGTGCCCGACGCTCGGCCGGGACGTCCTGCCACCAGACCTCCCCGGTGAGGCGTGCGGGGTGGACGGCAGCCCCGTGGGAACAGACTCGGGCACTCTGGCTGTGCCCCTGGCCTGGGCAAGGCCTCACACTTGGGTGTCTTGTGGGATAAAAAGTACACTGAGACACTGCACGACAGTCTGACAGCAGCCAAGCTGAAAAGAAAATAGCGTAAAAATAAACACTGAAGTAGCAGTGCCTTTCCAAAACAGAGGAAATAAGGTGGAATGGTGGGACTGACTGGCGAATATGCATCACGTCCGAGAAGTGCAAAGGCCACTCGGGATGGGAAGAGGACGCCAGGAGAGGACCCGAGAGGGCTTCAGAAAAAGGCCCGTGTGTGGGACAGGGGCCCGCTTAGCACCTCCCCTTGCTATTCTGGAAACGTGTTCCCCCTTTCTGTTGAGAACCACCCTCTCCCACGCCATTCTTTTGGGATTAATTCTAGATGAGGCTGCCAATGTCGGCGTCCTGCATGGGGACCCCTGGAGTGGGCCTAGGATCCAATTCTGGACGATCGGAGCCCCTAAAACAATGAAAGCTGGAAGGAAGAGACTGGAGCCATCCCTGCCTGCTGGAGCAGGGCCTGGTCCTGTTCCGGGAGGGGCCTGGAGAGGAAGGACAGCTGGGATCAGAGGAGAGAGACCTCGGGACACTGGACCCAGGCCCCCTGCAGGTCACTGCAGGGAGCCAGTCATCTCCTCCTTGACCCCAGGCAGTCAGGCGGGGCTCTTGTCACTTGCAAAGAGTCTAGCTTGGGGGAACAGGTCAGGGGAAGCTTGCTTGGGCTGACGCTGCTAGACGAGCCTGGCGGGAAGGGGAGGCGCAAGTTTGTCTTCTGGAGACTGGAGAAAGCCATGCCGCTGGCTCTGGGGACTGGCAGACCTCAGGCTTCTGAGGGGAACAGCAGGCCTCGAGCCCGCCGAGTTGGAGACCAGAGCAGAACGCACCAGCGATGGGGGCTGGGCTGGGCAGGCAGCCGAGAGGTGGACGTGGTCCTCCGAGGGAAGTCGCGGCTGAGGCAGCCGGAGTAAGCACAGCACTGGACTCAGAGTAACTCCCGCGAGAAAGGACTTTTGTCAGCTTAAGGAAGCCATGGATTTGAGGAGTATCATTAACTGGGGAGCCCTGTCCACGGAGTCTCTGTTGGAGCCAGCCCAGAGAAAATTATCCAGGGCTGGGTACAGTGGCTCAGCCTGTCATCCCAGCACTTTGGGAGACCAAGGCAGGAGAATTGCCTGAGCCTGGGGGATCGAGACCAGCCTGGGCAACTTGGCAAGACCTCGTCTCTACAGTAAATCACAAAAATTAGCCGGGTGTGGTGGCATGCGTCTGTAGTCCCGGCTACTTGGAAGGCTGAGGCGGAAGGATCGCCTGAGTCCAGCAGGTTGAGGCTGTGATGACCGCGAGCGTGCCACTGCACTCTAGCCTGGGCAACAGAGTGAGACTCCAACTCAAAAAAAGAGAAAATTATCTGGGAAAAAGAGAGGCAGGCCTGCAATAAACGCTCACAGGGTGTCAAAGACAGTAGAATGTCAAGGAGTAGGAGAGACCAAAGCCACAAAGGCAAGGAGACACTGAAGAGGAACAGGTGGAAAAAAGGTGAAAAGGACCAGGGCAGCCACCATGGAACTGTGCGAGGTGTGCCGAGCCGGCATTGCTGGGAAATTTGGGGGTGGCAGGATGCAGCCCAGGGATGGGACAGGGGGCTCAAGAAACAGGAGGAGCAGAGGCTGCCGGGCCCACCACCTTTCCGGGGCTTCCCAGAGGCCCCTCCTGGTTTTCCAGGGTGGAGTCTGCCCCTTGCCTGAGAGATTTTTTTCTCAGAACAGTAAGAGGCCGTTCTGCTCTCGAGGCAGGCCAGATGTGGCAGGGACTAGCAGCCCCAGGAGGGAGCAGCTCTGGGCCCATGAGTGGGTGTCTAAGTGCCCCAGCCCCCTCGTCCTGCCCCTGGAGTGGATCCTTCTCGGCGTGCATTTTGCACCTCTTCCCAGACGCCCTCTCAGTGAAGCCTCAGCTGTCCGCAGGGGTAGCTGGCTGAAATCCACGTGCTTTCTCAGCTGACTGTGTCTTCTCATCTTACTTCTCCGGTCTCCTGGAAGAGCAGCCTCTGAGCTTCCCAAATAAGCATCAGTCCCGAATCACTTAGCGAAAGGACATGTTTGAGAAGGGTGTCGCTGGGCAGTTCCATCGTTCCATCATCATGTGAGTATCACAGAGTGACTCACACAAACCTGGGTGGTCCAGCCTGCTGCACACCTAGGCTATGTGGTCTCGCCTGTCACTCCTAGGCGACACACCCAGATAGCACATGACTGCCCCAAACACTGTAGGCAGTTGCAACACAAGGATGTTTGTGTATCTAAACATGCTTAAACACAGACTATCTAGGTACCGTAAAAATAAGGTGTAACAGATTTAAAATGCCACACCTGCCTAGAACACTTGCACAAAGGAACGAGACTTTGCTCTGGTGAGTCATGAGCAAGTGGTGGGGGAAAGTGAAGGCACAGGACATCACGGTCACCACTGAAGATGCCGCAGACATTGTGCCCTGAGGCTGCCCTAAACTCGTTTTTTAAAACATTCTTTCTTCAATACAAAAAATTGACTCTAGCTTACTGTAACTTTTTTACTTCATAAACCTTTTTTTTTGAGTTGGAGTCTCATTCTATCTCGCAGATGGAAGTGCAGTGGCATGTTCCTGGCCACCGCAGCCTCGACCTGCTGGGCTCCAGCGATCCTTCCGCCTCAGCCTTCCGAGTAGCCAGAACTACAGGCGTGCGCTCCCACGCTTGGCTAATTTTTGCCTGGGTGGGTCTCTAACCCACAGGCTCAGACAATCCACTCGCCTCAGCCTCCCAAAGTGCTGGGATGACAGGCTGAGCCACCGAGTCCGGCCCATAAACTTTTTGACTCTTAAAATAACTAGCTTAC
>NW_007034719.1:392049-414063 GCF_000164805.1 Carlito syrichta
CTGGGCAACTTGGTGAGACCTCATCTCTACAATAAATCAAAAAATTAGCCGGGCGTGGCAGCGCGCGCCTGTAGTTCCAGCTACTTGGAAGACTGGGGCGGAAGGATCGCTGGAGCCCAGGAGGTCGAGGCCGCGGTGGCCAGGAGCTGCCACTGCACTCCAGTCTGGGCGACGGAGTGAGACTCCAACTCAAAAAAAAAATAAAATAAAATAACTAGCTTAAAACACAAACATATTGTATAACTGTACAAACATATTTTCACTGTGTTCTCATTTTATAAGATTTTTTCTACTTTCAATTTTTTTTTCCACTTTTTAGACTTTTTGTTGTTGTTGCTAGAAATGAAGACACAGACACACACCTAAGCCCAGACCTACAGGGTCAGGATTATCAGTATCACTGTCTCCACCCCCTGGTCTCATCCTGAGGCCAGGTAGCTAGCACAGGTTAGGCATCGATGGATACAATTCTTGTAGGCAGGTTTCAGAAAGTGTCCAGATGTCCTGTTGTCAGGCTGGATGGTCCTGCAGGCTGGAATGTGCATTCAGTGTGGACTCCCAGCCCATGCCACACCCCCAGCTGGCCAGGGGAAAGCTCCATCCAGGTGGTTCCTGGACCTGGAATCAAAAGGCTGTAGAAATTATCATAAGACCCCTTTTTGCTCACAGGCTTGTGAGCTGAAAAAGTCTGGCAAGTTTTCCTGGAAAAGACCGCCCATTCCTCCCATGGGAGGCGGAGAGATGTCAGCTCTCCCAGTGAGGGTTTCCTGGGCTCCACCGTCCTTAGCCCATCAGTCATTGTGAAGGCATATCAGGCCTGCTGTAAAAAGCAAACAGTGCGGTTTTCTCTCACCCATGGCGGCTCTGGCGTATCTCTCTCTCTTTCCCCTCTTCTTTCTCTAATAAGCTTTGTTTTAAAATGTTGCCAGCCGCTCTAAAATTCATTTTAGAGTTGAGCCAAAGAATCCAGGAGTTTTGTGCTGCGCCCACCCAGCATCGTCTTGGCACCCAAAATGCGGCATGAGAAGGTCAGCAGCACCCACCCCTGGTCTGTGAGTGTGGTGGCCAGAAGCCCCTCTCTGCCGCTCCTCCAAGCCTCTTCTGTGTCCACTGTTGCCCTCTTCCTTCTGGGGTCACCTGTGGAATCTCTTCCTTGGAAGAAGCCGAGAAGACTTGATTCTGAGCAATGACTGAAAGCCCTCACTTCTCTGTCTCTTGGGCCCAGCATTCAGTTTTACTGGGGGCGGGGGGCGGGGAGAGGAAAGGGTTTCTACTTGGAACGGAGATGGGATTTTTTTGTGGTATTTAAGCAGTCAAATTGTTCTCATTTTCAAATGCTAGTGGCCAGGTTATTTAGAAGTGAGTCTGTTTCCAAAGCTTTGAGCCTTGCCTAAGATAGGTTGCAATCAACTATTTGTCCTTGCAGGACTGGCAGAGGTCTCCTGAAAGCGTGTAGTATATTTGAAGCCCTTCTCTGGGTAAGGAATCCTGTTAAACTCACAGGAAAGGACAGCCCATTGTCTTTCTAAGTTGCTTTTCCGGCCAAACTTCCAAGTACTCCTTTAAAAGCTGGTACTTAGATCTTGCTTCCTACTACTTTGCCATGTGTAAGCTTCTATTTTTAAGTATTAGTACTAGATAACACCACTGTTTATGTGAGGTTTGTGAAAGGTTTCTTGGAAAAAGGAAGCTGGGTCACTTTACTGAGCCCGGGATTCTCCTGTGGGACCGGCCAAGTGCTGGGTGCTCACTGCATGACACAATGAGGCATGGAAACCAGCCGCTCTCACCTGACTGTCCACACCTCACAGCTATTTTTCCAAAAGCTTCGTGCCAATCTCCAGCACCTCTTAAACTGCAGGTTAGTGATCTACAGAAGGTCTTAGCAAATCTGCCTGCTCGCAACTGGAAATGAGTGAGAACAAATCATTTCCCATCCACGTGGTCCGTTCCCTCTAAAAAGCTTGTGCATCAGACCATTTCAATGGCACTGTTGAGAAGGTCTCTGGTTAAGCCTTATTGGTTTGCAGCCTCGGGTCACAGGCAAGGAAGTCCTATGTAGGTGGATACTTGAAGTGACAGGAAGCTTCGGGCAGGACTGGGACGCTCAGCTCAAGACAGGCCATCAGGTTCCCAGGGATGCCTGGCAACACGGTTTTGGTTCTAGTTTTTCAGAATTTTCCTCTGAATAACACAGCACACAGGAGTTCAAAGGGAAAATTCTGGGTTTTTGAGGAACACGAGCAAGACAAATCATGAGGTCTGAATTAGAAACGGGACGCTTTGCTTTAATACCATATGGCAATTAGGTTCATTTTGTAAACTAGAAGAGAAATGGTCAGAAATTGCATATGTACAGGCTTTTTTTTTTTTTTTTTGCTTAATTTCACCACTTTGTAAACAAGATGATATCCTATGGGGTATTAGAAGCCCAACTCCAGAGGCTTGACTTAGAACTACAAATACCAAACTTCCAATTACAGAAAACTTTTGAGGTTTTTGATGATCAAGACATTGAAAGAGCAAAAGGGTGCCAACATGAAGGGCAGCATGGCCAGAGGCCAAAAACAGGCAAAAGGAGGCACCCAAATTGGCAGTCATCATTATCAACAGAACTCCAGCTACCAGACAGAAACCTGGTAAGAGCTAATCTGTTAAGGGGAATGGTGTCCATTGCTGTGGGCATAATGCGGGGGAGACTCCTTGAAGCAGAGTTGCCCTGAAAGGGCCTAAAACTCCAAAACCTTGTCCATTGTGTGTCCAGAGGACCATCGGGGGGAGCAGGTGTACCCTTTTTTAGAGGGAAGAGGGAACACCTAGCTCAGGAAATGGTGGCCACTGAGGAGACCTGGAACTCTGCACAGATGCCTCACACTAGCTTACCATCACCCCAGCAACCACCAAGTGAATATTTGGGTGCTGGAACCCAAATGAATTTCTTCATTAACACAGATGTCAGCCGCTTGGTTCTCGTCGGCCATGTTGGACCATATAGTCTTATCTTAAGCAAAAGTTACTAAAAGGTTAATTCAGATTTTCTATGAATTAAACAATATCAGTCACACTGATGTTAGGCCAAACTGCCATTATGTCAAAAAAACTCTTTTTTTCCCCTTAAAGCACTAACCTGTCCATTTTTAGGAAGTAGATAGTTTCAAAATCAGTAAAATAGAACGCCTTCATGATCTACGTCTGTTGGTCAATTAGTCAAAAACCATTTTTGCTAGATGTTTTATTTTATATATGATTGCTACTACTTATTTATGTGCAAAAGATGTGTAAAAATTTTACTTCTGTGATTTTTTTTGTACTTAAGTTGTCAGTAAACTTACATCTTTAAGTTCAAGCTGTTGAAAGTTTATGTCTGATAAGTCACATATATGGCCAAGTTGGTGAAAATCTCAAGGGAGCTATAATTTCAAGAAATAATAAGAGGTTTTTGTAAACTACAAAAAACAGGGAGAGAAAAGCCAAATCCAACTAGTCCCCTGCTGTCTTTCCTTTCACTGCCTAAAAGAATTAATCTCCCTACCAAGAGTAAGCTTTCTGTTTCCAAATCTCTGAGTTATCATTTTGGCTACATGAATGGCTATTTTGTGGTAAACTGTAATCACATGTTATAATATCATGCTTCTAAAACCTTTACTGTTGAACACACTTTTCAACATGCAGATTTCAGGTTCTCAATTCAGTCTTTCTAACCTTTAAAAAATTTTTTTAGTATTAGGTTTCCTGAAGTCAGGGAGACACTTAACTCGTCTGGTATACAGAAATTACACGGAAAGTATTGACAAGCAAAAAGAGTGTTTAATTTTCTTCATATGATATTCATGGGTCACTGGCGTGTATGCCAAAACTGCATAATATTACTGTGTCTGACTCTGTGATATCAACTGCCTATATAAAATGAATATTCGGGTCAAAGAGTAAAAAAACTACAGCTCTGAATAGAAATTAACACATGTACTGCTTCTAAGTTCATTTACAAGTAGCTTCCTGTCAGACACCAGGGGCGGGGGGGACGCTGTCCCAATCACCATGTGACTTCTCCAGGCGACAAGAAGGCATTTGAAAGACCACAAGTGGCCTCAACTTCCAGAGACCACATCTCCCCTACTAATCCTACTATAATTTGTCTTTAATAAAAATGAAAACTGGAAAAATTTATGTTTCAGGAAACTGCGGTTCACTTGTTTTAAATTCTCTTGTTCATGGTTTTTAAGTTTTATACCATGAGGTCTTTTCTGGATGCAAGTCTCCAAACTCACGTTTTCGGGTTTCTCTTCAGATTGTATATAAGTTCACTTGAGTGCCTGGTTCAAATTATAGTTCAAAACATCTGTCAGTTTGCCAGTATAGTCTAAAGACACATCAGAAACTCTAAAAGCTAGTTTATAAACTATCCCAAACATTAACCTGTTTTTCTTCTGTCTCCATCGATGTGTCTCTTATTTATCTATTTATAGATCTATTTATCTGTGTTATCTGTAGAGAACCAGTCCTACAATACCATCTTTAAAAATAAGACACAACCGTTTTCTGAGGTGGTACAAATAACATACTTTCCTCTAAGGTTTCTGTATTCAGCCTCTCCTTATAGTAAGGCCACAGAAATTAAAGTGTATCATTTAAATTATGCTAGTAACCACAGGCCTTAAAACCACTGTACAAAAAGTAACCAGCCACCAGCTACACTGTCAATGTGTATACCCCTAGTTTCTCTACTTGCTGCACAAAAAGAGGTTTGTTTAAATTGCTGTTAGTGGACCCATTGTAATGGTTATAATACTGCTAATTTTTTTAATCCGTGTCTCTTTAACTGCCTGTTTAAATTGGTTTCTTTCAGAATCCAACAATTTCATGCCTGCACAATGGTCATGCCAGAATTCCAGCCTGCAAGCGATGCCGCCACGGAAACAGATCTGGACGCCTTAGATCAGACATGGGGAGAGTTTTCATCTCTGGCTAGGCAGGTCAATGTCCATTGTCAGTTCTGAAGAAGGAACAGAAGACACACCTTCCCCCTTCTACACCCCATATGATTATGGGATCCAAAATCTCTAAGGGGGAGTTGAAGCAGGGTAGCGAGTACAGACTAGGCATAGATAGATGGGTTTCTTGCAGCCAGGCTTCAGAAAGCATCCAGACTTCCTGTCGGCAGGCTGAGTGGCCCTGTGGCTGGAATGTGCATTCAGTGTGGACTCCAAGCCCGCCCCTCACTTCGCCAGAGGAAAACTCCATCCAGGTGGTTCCCAGACAGGGAATCAAAAGGCCTTGGAAATGATAATAAGACCACCTTTCAGCTCACTTGTGAATTGAAAAAGTCTGATAAGTTTCCCTGGAAAAGACCGCCCATTCCTCCCATCAGAGGCGGAGAGATGTCAGTCTCTCTGGAGGGAGGTCACCTGGGCTCCACCCTCCTTAGCATATCAGTCATCGAAGATCTATCAGGACTTTCGTCTAAAGCAAAAAGCACCGTTTCTCTCACCCATGCCAGCTCTGGCAAGTCTCCATCTTTTCCCTCTTCTTTCTCTAATACACTTTGTTTTAAGACTTTGCTGGACGCTCTAAATTCATTTGAGGGTTGAGTCAAATCCACAGGTTTTGTGCCACGCCCCACCCGGCGTCCGTCCCACTGCAAGGTCTCCAGGGACAGCAGGACAGGTAGAGCTGAGGTCTCCTGTGATGATGGCACCTCCTGGACACCTCCTGAGGGCCTGCTGAGACTGTAGACGGCTCACTTCTTTTAAAATAATTAGCAGCCCGACACGCTAGGATAACGAGAAAACTATAGCATAGTAAAGACGTAAGACGGGGACACAGCTGTTTGTGTTCAAGTACTGTGTACTGTCCACATCTGTATGTGCGAGGCCTTCCTACGACCGGTCACAGCATCACCAAAACACATTGCTCTACGGCATTGCTGGGTGATAGAAACTTTTCGGCGGTTAGAATCTTACGGCACCACTGTCACACGCACGCCCCCGTGGCCCACACGTGTGCACTGTGTGACATGCTTGTTCTTGAATCCCTGTCTCAGTGTGTGCTTCCGAGGGAACCAGAATAAGACCAGTGCACACATGCGTTCCATCCTGACTCCAGGTGGGGGTTTCCGTGTGATGCTGGAGGTGTGGCCTTGGCCTCTGTGGGTGAGGGCTCTGTCCCCAGCACCGGGCATCAGACTGGCCTGGGTGCTGACGTTTCCAGCGGCCCCGGGATGCCCCATAAGGCGATTGATGGTCCAAACCAGGACACCTGTGAGAGTGAAGACGGGGTGAAGGGACACTGTTAATAACTGCCAGGACAGTGGCGCCAGGCAGGGCCTTCCTTCCCTGAAGGCCTTGCTGGTTCTCTCCTTTGAGGAGAAAGAGGGGGCTGGGGAGAGAGACAGCTGGCTCAAACACCAGCTCCTTACAGGGACAGAGGGTGAAGCCCTGCAGTGTGATGCCGCCTGTCACTTACTGAGAATTTGTGCCCGTGTGCCGTCCCCGGGAGACTCTGGGAAGGCACCTGTCAGCTCCAGAGCAACCCAGTGTCTCAGGGAGAGGCTGGATCATGAGAAGCAGGTCAGCATCCCACCGACTTGGGGCCGCAGCAAGCCTGTCAACTGCGCACCATCAGATGGTTGCTTGTCCCGCTGGGCCCTCCTGGCGTCCTCATGCTCCAGCTGTGACATCAGCGCCTCCTCTCTGGAGCTGCTCGGATGATGCGCTTCCTGTGACAGCACTTCATCCCTCCGTGCTGGTCCTGGCAGCCCAGGACGCGTCTGTGGGGACACCTGGAGCCCCACTGCCCAAGGCCTTTCCGCTCCAGACACGTCACCTCTGTCGCGCCATCCTCTCTCCTCCAAGAGAGCCTTTCAAGAAACCCACCCCATCGCCCTGCCTGGGTGGAGAGCGGCGGCCTCTGGATGTGTGGAGGCCGGGGAAGCGGGGAGGCACTCACGTCCTTTCCTTCCCTGAGCTCATTCATTCCGTCGCGATTCAGGGTGGCAGGATGGATGGGGTTTCCATGTGATGCCGGTGGTGTGGCTTCCATCCCCGCTGGGGCCCGGCGCTCTGTCCCCAGCACCGGGTGTCAGGCTGGCCGTGGCGCTGGCGTCCCCAGCGGCCCCAGGATGCCCCGTCCCGGGAGCTGCGTCTCACCCCTGTGACTCCCTGCGGTGGGCCGTGCGGCTTGCCGGGGCCCCACCTGAGTCTGGAGTGGAGGGACAAACCGACAGGTGGCCACGAGCCGTGCTGAGCCCCACCTGTGTGTTGACGCCTCTCATCCGCACACAGTTCCATGAAACCCTCCGGCTAGGAACGCTGGGCTCCGGGTGAGCTTGGAGGAATTGAAATGCATCCTGTAGCCCCGCCCCTGGGCTAGACCCAGCAGCCATGGGGTGACCACCCCTTGACGGCCAGGTGGGCTTCGCAGGGCCCAATTTCCAGGCCTTGCTGGTGCTTGGCACTGCCTGGGGCTCACCGCCTCCTGCCAGTCACCCCTGGCGTTGCCCCTGCACCACAGGTCACGTCACAGCCTCCTTGGGAGGACCCAGGAGCCCTCCCCCTGCCAACACCAACTCACGCCCCCACGCCCTTCCCTACCTGGCCCTTGCTTGTGGCCCGCCGTGGCAGCCAGCAGGCAGGTGGCAGTGGGCCCCTCAAGTGTCTCGGGGGGTCACGTCTCTGCTCAGAGGCTGCGTGCTGGTCACACTCCCCCACTTGCGTCTCCTGCCTTGAAGTCTCTGCCAGTACAGTTCTGGAGCGGCCGGGCCTGAACTCCATCTGCAAGTCGAGGCACAGCCCCACGCAGACACCCGCATCGTCTCTGTGGCGCCTCGCTGGACTCTCCCGAGACCCTCCTACCCCGACAGGCCTTTGGTCTCTGCTGACCTCTGCAGCGCCTCATCCTTCTGCAAGATCCATACGTTTCTGTCCGCATGCCCTGCTCTTGCCGGTAAGTCCATCAAAGTCTGGCAGGATCACAGCGATCCCCCTGGGTGGCTTCCCACTGGCCTAGCAGAGAGCCAGGCCCGTGGGGGTTTCTGAACGAAACAGGAGGGTGCATGTGTGCAGGCAGGAAAGAAAGCAGTGTCTGGCGAGGAGCTCCAGGAATTGCGAATAACTCATTTGCAGAATAGATGATGTCCTGGATGCATCAAACAGAATACTATTTATATTTCAACTCCTGTCCCCTGAGCACGTGCGGTCCAGGTGCCGCTGAAGACTCGCGCAGATCAGCTCTCCCCCGGGAAGGGCAGAGTCTGTCGCTTGATTATTGCCGGGGGGGGCCCAGGAGTGCTGCCCGCCCCCGTCACAGTTCTGTTTTCCTGGTTCATCAAAAATCAGTGGAATTCTGAGAAACCAGCTCCGAGGGCTTCACACTTCCTCCGTCATCTCTCGCCTGAATAGAGTCCACCGAGGCAACAGCTCTTCACGCGGTCTCTTTAGAACCAACACCCTCCAGCAGACGGCGGGGGTGGCGGCCAACAATAATAGCATCAATCACAGTAATCATAGCTACCAGCACTTCACAGGATGCACTTGTCAGGCACTTTGGTCACAAGCAGCAGAAGCGAGCTCTGGCTGATCAAGGCAGAAAAGGGAGACGCTGGGAGCTGAAATGCCCATCCTCGCCTTTAGTGCACTCGCCTGCCAGCCGCCGTGAGCGTCGGTGACAAGCATCGCACGGAGGCCCCCTCCTCCAGAAAACTGACCTCAGCCCACGGGAGCCCACCCACCCGGGGGATGAGTCCAGCCTCCAATTGCAGTGACATGGGGGTGTACAAGGGAGCAGCCTGCCTGAAAGCAGAGCCTCCTGGAGATGCAGCTCACACGCCACGGTCTCCGGCTGAGGCCGACTCCAGCGGAGGCCACATCTCCCCTTGGACACCCTGCCTGAAGCCTGAGCCTCCTAGGGTGCTGTTCACACCCCCGCAGCCTCCAGCACAGACCCGTCTCCTCTTATCCCTTCTGTCCACCTTCTCTCCGTCACTTCCTTCAGGTTTCTTCCAGGAGCATCAGCAAATCGCATGGCAAGAATTTCCCCCCATCCCGGGCTCTGCTCCTGGGGGACCCAGACTAAGACAAAAGCCACCGGGAAGCCCACGGAACCAAGAGGACCAAACCCACCACTATGCTGGGCATCTCAGGTGAAAGAACTGGGAGTCCCCTCAGTCAGCCCCAGCCATCCTCAAACATCACCTTCCCATCCAAGGGTCCAACGGTTCATCCTGGATTACAAGCCCCACGGCACAGGGGGAGGACACGGCACCCTCTGCAACCGCCCAACCAGACTGGCCAGTTCCCTGTGGCAGCATTTGGGTGTTTTGCCAAAAGGACAACAGACATTGCTGGACAAATAAATACTGTCTCATTCGACGCTTAGTCAGCCTATGAAGAGGTGTGTTACAGCTGCCATACAAATGGAGAAACTGAGGCAGTATTTGGGAAGGGCCAAGGAGCTAGCCCAGCCCCGTTTGCTTGGCTGGAAGGTCCCACCTTGTAGGGTTGACTCCTTAACACCCCTCCCTACCCCTCACAGCTGGTATGTGTGTCACAGCAACCCTGCACCAACCTAGTCTGCGTTGGGCTGCTGTAACAGAACATCTCAAACCAGGCGATTTGTATTTCTGAACAGAAATGTATTTCTGGCCGGGCTCAGTGGCTCAGCCTGTCATCCCAGCACTTTGGGAGGCCGAGGCAAGTGGATTGCCTGAGCCCATGGGCTCAAGAACAGCCCGGGCATCTTGGTGAAACCTCATCTCTACAATAAACCAAAAGAACTAGCCTGGAGTGGTAGCGCGTGCCTGTAGTTCCAGCTACTTGGAAGGCCGAGATGGAAGGATAGCCGGAGCCCAGTAGATTGACGCTGAGGTTCCATGAGCGTGCCACTGCACTCCAGCCTGGGTGACGGAGTGAGACTCCGCCTCAAAAAACCCCAAAAAAACCAAGGTGGGGGGCTGCTCTCGCCCTTTGTGGACATTCTGAGAGGCTGGGCATCCTCCCTGAGGCCTCTCAGCAAGTGGTTTCCAGCCCTTGCTAGGAGCCCCCTTGTCCCCTCAGGACCCCTGTAGATCACCCACCAAGGGGCACAAGCCGCTCCCTTTCAGTCCCGCCAGTGAGGAAACCAAGGCAGTGTGAGGAGGCGGCCTCCTGGGAAGGAAGAATTTTTTTTTAGATGAGAAAATAAAGTTTATTTAGAAAGTCAATTAGAAAGAGAGAGAGAGAAAAGAGATTCACCTCCCCAAGGTAGGGGAGGGGACCAAAGCTTAAGAAAACATGGCCTGGCCACAGCTCCAAGAGCACACGGCCACCATAGCTTAGCAAGGCAATGGCCTGCAGGATGTTTCAGGGACATCAACCCAGGCCACACATGCCTGAGAGGCCTCCTTCTCACCCTCCGTCTTTGTTCCCTCACGCCTGTGAGCTTTGCAGTGCTGCAGGCCCGAAGCCGGGCGCTGACACCACATGGTCTTAGAGAAGGAACCCACGGCAGACAGGCCTGCGTGTGAATTCCGGCCCCACGCATAGCTGCTGTGTGGCCTCAGGAAGCTAACGAATGCCTCGGGCCTCAACTTCCCCATCTGTAAAGTGACTTGAAGCGTCGCTGCGGGGTTGTCCTGCAGGCCACGCAGGCCTGAGCGGGTGGGCACCTAACAGGGGTCAGTAGCCAACAGATTTGATCCATTTTAGGTCAAGGGAGACCCTGAGAGAAGAAAGCAGAGTCCTGCCGGGAGAGGGCCGGAGGGAGGACGGAGGAAAAACGCCTCCTTGTTTTCCTGCTGAAAGGGGGAAATATTTTCCGGCCGTCAGGAGGAGGGCTTTCCATCAATCTTCCGTCTCCTGTTGTTTCGCCAAGATCCAGAGCGACACGGAGCTGACCCCAGCTTCATGCCCAGGAGGACGGAAAAACACAGCCTTGCAGGGGGCTGGGCACAGGCAGTCTCTGGGCCAGGGAGCCAGGGGCTGTGTCACCGGGAGGGCCAGCCCCACCCGCGGTGCCCAAGAGCACCCAGGCAGCTTCCCGCGGCGCCCCCACCATCCAGACGCCGCTCCGGAGAGGTGCTTGGCCCTTCTGGACACCCACGCAGAGCCGGGGCTGCTGGAGGCGTGTGGGCACGGACGGTGTGGGGAAGGGCGACAGCTCACGCCCGCCCCCTCACGCCCACCCCCTCACGCCCCCGCCTGGGGCGAGGCCCCAGTGCCGGCTCAGTATTCCTCCCGCCGTGAGGGGCAGTCGGCAGTGGCCTCCGTCGGCCAGTCCCGTCTGCTCACCCGTCCCGGGAGGGGCCCAGCTTTGGAGAGGACACCCTCCGGGTCCCAAGACCCACTCGGCGGGGAGGGAAGCGCCAAGCCAGACCCAGACCGGTCCGGAATCCAGCTGCCGTTGACTGGGTGTGCCCGAGGCCTCCCCGGGTTTGGAGGAAGGCCACCTCTGTGGTCAGCGGGCGGGTAGTTGCGGCTGGCAGGTGAGCTACTGATGGCGCCCACGGGCCCTCCCCGCACACCTGCAGCTGGGCTGGGGAGAAGTGGGGGCAGGGTGGGCTGGAAGGGTATCTTGGCTCTAGACGCTGCTCCCGCCGCTTCCAGGGGGTGGCTGGGGGGAGAGGAGGGAGGAGGAGAGGGAGGGGCTCTTAGCCCCCAGGAGGGCCGGTGTGGAGGGAGCCTGGGCAGGTCTTGTGGGCCTCTACACCCCCACCCCCTCCACCTCCAGAACTCTCTCAAGCCCTCCAAGGAAACGCGGCAGCAGCACAGCTCTGGTGCACGCCTGCTCAGGGGCAGACACCAAACCCCACACAGCGCCAGTCCACACCCAGTCACACGCCAGATCCCAGTGTGGGCTCCTCGGGGACACCTGCCACCTCTCTTGGGGTGTGAGAACATCCTGTGGCTGTGGCCTCTGGGCCCACAGGGCCCACCCTGGTCGACGTGGCAGGAGTCCAGCTGACGTCCACAGAGACTCAGCCCTGCCTCCCACCTTCTCATCCAAACTGCACCCCAAGCCCACAAGAACAGGGCGGGAACAGCGTGGGAGGGGTGAGTGCCTCTCTCGAGCTCGCCCAACTGGCAGCAGGGACCAGAGCCTCCCATGGCCGCAGGCTGCTGCCCCTTACCAGACGAGCACGTGGCCCCTAAAGACGCACCTATAAAATGGGCTGTTCTGGTGTGTGTGTGTGTGAGTCGATGTTTGTCACCAGCCTCCTGATGCCTGGCGCACAGCAGGCCCTTTCTGCAGTCTAGGGAGGCCCTCGGGCCGCGTCTTCTTGTTCAACGTCGTTCCATTACTGCGTCGATGACAAAAAAGTCGGTTCCCGGCCGGGCCCACCCTGTGTGGAGTCTGCACGTCCTCCCAGGTCTGGGTGGGTTTTCTCCGGGTCCTTGGTTTCCTCCTGCACCTCAGATACGTGCCCGTGGGTAAATTGGCATGTCTTCACGGTCCTGGTGTGAGTGGGCATGGGGGTTGTGAGAGCCCTCGGGTGGGACGGCGCCTTGGCCAGCTGGCTCCCACCCTGCGCCCTGAGTTGCCAGGTGGGCTCTGGCCACCCACGGCCTGAATGGGAGTCAGCGGGCTGGAAAACGGATAAAGGATGAACACAGACGACCCTAAAATAAAAACCGGTGGTGTCAGGGCCATCATACGGGGCACAGTGGTCAGCAACGTGGCTGGAAGCACCCGGTGAGCCCGCCAGAGTCGGGATTTCACCCACATGGCGGGAGAGGTGCTCGTACCCAACACTTATTCCATGATCCAACCACCACCCAGACTCCTCCCTCGTGGATGCTCCACAGTTCATCTAAGTCACAATCTTACTTGTTCTGATTACTCTTTCCTAGTGTATGCATAGCTCACAGTTATTTCAGCATCTGCTCTTGGAAGTGTTTTGATCTTTGTTCAGAAGCGTGGTGATGTCTCTGTGACTAGAGACATGCTGAAGGGATGCAACGCTTGTTTATGCAAAAGTGGGTTTCGCCCAAAGTCCCAGTTTCCAGGACTCTCTGGTGGACGTGAAGTGAGAACGCACTGCCCGTGAGCGTGGTGGTAGATGGGTGTCGGGTACGTTTCCAGGATATGAAAGCGACATGGACTGTGTCCCCGTTCTCCTCGCCTGCCCTTCCGAATGGATTCTTGGTCCCACTCACATCTGCCCCTTCTGCAGCTCCGACGCCCATGGGCTCCTCGTCCCACCCTCTGTGAGAGGGAGACAGCAAGGTGCTTCTCCCTCTGCAGTGTTGGCAATCGCGCTGTGCGTCTGTCTGGGGTTGGGTGGAAAGGGACCCGTGGAGGATGGTGACTCGTGGTTTCGACGCGGAGGCGTCGGGTTCTGCGTTTAGACAACCCGCTCATCAGATCAGCTCTGGAGCAGTGTGGACGCAGCTGGCCAGGAGCAAGCAATAGCTCGTGGTGAGAAGGGCAAGTCCAGGGAGAAATCAGGGCAGAGAGGGGCCGACCCTGAATTCTGGAGTCACCCTCACTGCCAGTGAAGGTCCAGCAAGGAGCGAGGGAGGGAGGCCACACTGGGCGGTGAGGCAGAGGACCGATTCCAAGCTCTCCACGTTCCGTTCAGAGCTGGCCTGGCTGCTGGACTCTCCCCTGATGTCTCACAGCCAAAGGGCGCCCTCGGTGGGGCCCGTCTGACCCCACCTCTCCTCTCTGGCTCCCCCCTCGTGACAGACGGAGCTGGAAGCCCCTCCACCACAAGTGACCCCTCTCCGCCCTTCACCTCCACGCCCGCATCTGTAACATCTCTGTCGAGACACCCTTCTGTCCTCTGCTCACTCGGCAAACGTTGAAGGATACTCGGCCACATCGTGAGACCCCTGTGACCCTGCCTCATGACACCTGCATCCGGGTTCCCGTCCCCATGTCTTGTTGTGAACGGCCTCCTGGCCATCACTCTCTCTCTTCCCTCTCATCTGTCCTGGCGGCTGGGGGAGGAGCCTTCCTAGAGACCCGCTCTGGGTGGACACCACCCTCCTCCCTCTCAACCCAGACGCCCTCGTCTGTAAGTGAGACAGGAGATAGCTAGAGAAAGGCTAGGCAGACAGACAGGAGAGTCTCTGATAACAATGTAGTGAACTCCCAGCAGGCCTCTCAGGCTCAGCGAGCTCCCTGCGAGCCTCTCAAGCTGGAGCTAAATTCCTCACTGCTGGGACCGAAAAGCAACCAATCAGAACAGCAGCAGTTCACACCTAGTGCTAGCCAATCGGCTTGGACTTAGGGCTATATAAAGCACCAGGATTCTGGCCCCAGATGGGCAACCCCTTCAGGTCCTCTCCCGCCATGGGAGCTTTTCTGTCCTCAATAAATCCTGCTTTCTCACCTTCCGGCTGCCCCTGTCCCTCATTCTTCCTGGGCATGAGACAAGAACCTCGACCCCGAAGAGCGGCTACCTGAAAAGCTGCAGAAGATCATGGGAGTCGAAAAGCCAGGCACCCCAGAGGCTGGCTTGCCAGCCGGCAGAGCCAGCTAAACCAGGAGAACTGCCGGAGGAAGGCAAGACTCCAAAGCGGAGGCACCCAGGGGGCGAGGCTTGCCAGCCCACCGAACCAGCAACACTCTCAGGGCTTGGCTTGCCAGCCCGTCAGAGCCAACACCCTGGGGGCTAGGCTTGCCACCCCCCCATCACAACACTCAGGGTTTGGCTTGCCAGCCCATCAGAGCTGACACTTGTGGGACTAGGCTTGCCAGCCCCTCCACGACCCTCTCTGGGGCTTGGCTGGCTGACCCACTGAGCTGACGCTCTCAAAGCCCAGGCTGACCTGAAAAATCCGCATCATAAGGACGCGGAGGGATAAGCCCCCTCGAGGAGGGGTAGTGAGGACTGAAGGGGCTCCCACTCCGTGAAGACTCTCCAGGACCCGTGGCTGGATTCCTCAGGGGAACTTGGCTCTCGTCAGGTGAGCGAGATGCCAGTCGCCAGCGCTCACCAGATTCTGGGTGCCAGAGTCTCCCCTCCACTCTGCAGTCAAGGAGCATGGTTAGTTTCACGTTTGGAGCTTATGAATAATGTCACTGTGAGCATGACTCGTGTGTCCTGGAACAGGGACACGTGTTTCTGGATGGCACGCTGCTTCTGGGGTGGCCATGGAAGCTCCGGTCCTGGTAAAGAGACGCCCTCAGAAGCAAAAAGGCCAGCCGTGCAGTCAGCCAGGGCCCTCCTGGTACGCACCCTCTGACCAGCCTTGCTCCAACCCCAGCCATCACTTCCTCCCACCAACGGCGGGGATGCTCCCACTGCCATGGGCTCTGGCCCCGCCTCCGGCCACGGTCTCTGAGCCCCCTCCCTTCTTTTGCTGGCTGACGGGGTTCAGGACTGGTCTCTTGTTTGCTGCCCTCCCAGACGCAGCCACAGCATCTCAGACCAGAAACCCCTGACCTGACCATGGGCCCTTCTTGCAAGGGGAGGCGTCCTGAAGCACTTCCTCCCCACCCGCCAGGAAATCCACCAACTTTAGAGAATGGCCACATCTAGGGGCAGCAGGAGGCTGAACAGAGCCTGGCATCACGGGGCAGGCCAGGCGAGAGTCCACGCGGGGAACCAGAGCACATGCCTGCAACGGCGTCCCGGTGGCCAAGTCACGAGGGAGGAAAAGAATGTTTGTGGCATCCAACGAAGGGTGAGGTCAGCGGTCGTCCTCACTCAGTGCCCATTCCCGAAGATGAGTCACCGCCTGAGCTTCCAGGGCCGTGACGATGGTTGTTTATCCGCCACGACCGCCGAGCTTGTTTTCACGGCTGCCGTGCCATCCTGAAGCACACAGGGTGTCTTGCTTCTGAGTGACAGCGTCCTCTTGTTGTGACGTTTGGACGGTTCCGTTTGGACCCGTCTTCAGCACCTTTGTAGTACTCTGTACAACTTGTTCTGGGAAACTGTGAAAGGAGAATTTGTTTTTTCCCCTTTTACTTTCAGCAAAATCCTACCTCTTTGGTTTTAAAAAGTGATGACAAATCTGTGGTGAGCCCCACCCGTTGGTGGGCTGAAGCCAGGAGTTGGGTATTTTTTCCATGAGGATTTCAACGGTCAATACAGTCCCTGCTGCTTCCCACAGAGAAGTTCTGGAAAAGTGGTAGGGGGCGAAGGGTGGAGGCCGAGAGCCAAAATGCTCAGAGCGGTGGTAAATGCAGAACTCTCAAGGGACCCCCGAGCTTCCAATGCCGCCACCATCTTAACCCAACGCATACATATGCTGGTGCCAGGGTAGCAGTCAGGGCTCCATCGGGGGATGATATGGACAAGCACAGAGCCGTAGCAGGGATTCGACCTGCCACGGCGGTGGGACTGGCGAAGACGTCTGTGCAGGCTGCTTCCTCTGCACCTGGTGGGTCAGTCCTGAAGGGGCTGGGGGTCGGCAGGCCTGGCAGTGTGGAGGAAAGCTGGCCAGGAGGCAGGCGGAGCAGGAGAACTGAACTCTGTGCAGGCAAGCAGGGTCCAAGAGGGCCGACTGCTCACCAGGATGACCAACAGGACTCCGTGAGACTAGCCATAAGGACTCCCCGTACGCCATCAGGACCCATGGGAATCCGTAAGGACCTACAAGAATCCACGAGACCCCACAGGAATCCACCAGGCAGTTCGCCATGTGCAGAGAGACATCTAGGTCACACTTACACCATGTCCAGAGGCAGCTCCAGGCTAACTCGGTTAACAACCTTCCCAGGGTCAGCAGGCAGCAGCTGCTGGGCCTGTTCCTCTCCAGGTAGCAGCAGAGGCAGGGCTGACCCCAGGGACCAGCTCCACTCTCCATCTGGTCATCAGCCCGAGCACACGTCTAGCCCAGGGGCACAGGTGCCGGTGGCAAGCAAAGCTGGCAGAGGGCATGGACCGAGGGAGGGGAAAGAACTGGAAATAATAGCATCAATGGGGTTATTATTGTTAGAAAGCAAATCGCTGCCCTTGAGTTCCCCTTTGAACATGTGTCCAGGCCTCGGAAGCTTAATTTCACACAGCGCAGAAGGGAGTGACGTTTCCGGTGAGGATGGGTTGCCCATGGGACGGGTTCAGAGGTGAGTCGGGGCGTTCCTTGCTGTCCTTCCCAGGACTCTGGGTCGAGCACGCCCGTGCTTTCCATCCTGAACCCTGCGATCCACCACACAGGCCATGTGCCAACAGTGTCTGCGTGTCCTTTCCAGCGTGCTCCGTGCCTGACCTGGGGACGGGGCCGATTGGAGGGTCTCACCAGCTGCTGCTCTTTTACTAATTATCTCACCCAGGACATTTTATCCCACAGACTTGGAATTCAGACCATGATTCTCCAGGGATTTGGGGCTAGATTGTGCCTCTGGGAGGGCAGTCTGCCCCATCCTCACCACTGAGGACCATGAGTGGCAGCTGGGCTTCTCCAACTTCAGAATGCCTATGCCCTGCGCCTGTTTATCTGTTTGTTAATGTCTCGTTTGCTTTTAAGATGCTGTCTTCCCAGACGGGCACGGTGGCTCAACCTGTCATCCCAGTACTTTGGGAGGCCGAGGTGAGACGATTGCCTGAGCCCACAGGTTTTTTGTTTGTTTGTTTGTTTGTTTGAGTTGGAGTCTCACCCTGTCACCCAGACTAGAGTGCAGTGGCACACTCCCAGCCACCACAGCCTCGACCTGCTGGGCTCCGACGATCCTTCCGTCTCAGCCTTCCAAGTAGCTGGAACTACAGGCGCATGCTACCACACCCGGCTAATTTTTTGATTTATTGTAGAGATGAGGTTTCACCAAAATGTCCAGGCAGGTCTCGAACCCACGGGCTTAGGCAATCCACTCACCTCAGCCTCCCAAGGCATGGGATTATAGGCTGAGCCACCAAGCCCAGCTGCCCACAGGTTTAAGACCAGCTGGGGCCACTCGGCGGGACCTCATCGCTACAATAGTTCCAGCTACTTGGAAGACTGAGGTGGAAGGATCACCAGAGCCCAGCGGATTGATGCTGGGGTGGCTGTGAGCAGGCCCCTGCACTCCAGCCTGGGCGATGGAGTGAGACTTCAACTTAAAAAAAAACCAAAACACTCTCTTCCTGAGAGGAGGAGTGTCATCCACACTGATTCTCTGGGAGTGAGCCTTATGCATGTATTTCTTCTGGGAAAAAAGTTTAAAACATTTTTTGGAGCAGAATTAACATGGATGAGCTGCACGAGGCGACCTCTACCAAAAGAACCACTTAAGCAGGAGTCTTTTTTTATTATTATTATTTGAGTTGGGGTCTCACTCTGTCACCCAGGCTGGAGTGCAGTTTCACAATCACAACTCACGGCAGCCTCGATCTTCTGGGATCAGCCTCTGAGTAGCTGGGACTACAATTGTGTGCCACTACACCAGGCTAATTTTTGTGTGTGTGTGTGTGTGTGTGTGTGTGAAGGTGGGGTCCCGCTTCGTTGCCCAGGCTGTGACATGCATGTCAACTGCTCTCATCAGACGGCATGACAGATCCCCGAATGCTGTGGAAATTCAAAGGGAGCATTCTTCGTCCTTCCTGGAAAAGGTGGCTTCTGAGCTGATTCTTGGGAGCATGCGTTGGGTGTGAGGTGTCGTTCCAGGGGAAGAACAGGGTGTACAAAGACCTTCCGGGGAGCTACGGACATTCCTGGCCCCCCACAGGGCTCAGTGGAGGCCTGGGGAGGAGGGTGGACCTGGGCATGGCCAGAGATATGGCCGGAGAGGGGACTGTGACTGGCTCCTCTGGAGGGCTCCGAAGCCCTGTGGAGAGAGGCTGATTTATCCCGAGGATGATGGATGGCCAACGAAAGTTTGTAAACAGGATAGTGACCTGGGCGGATCTGTGATTTATGAAGACAAAGACTTGGATCGGGGAGGCCGTTGTGAGACCACCACAGTCATCCGAGCTGGAGGCACTGTCTGGAGGCCCCCAGCCCTGCTCGGCTTGTCACCCACGGCCAGCTCCGGCGACTTGGCTCACACTTGCCTGGAACTTCCTCTTGTGGTCGCCACATCCTGCCCAGTTGGAAGGGGACAGGCTCCAATGTTCGCTGGTTTTTCAGTCCATAGTTTTCAGATTTCTATTTATTCTTAAGTGGAAAACTGTGGGGATCTTTCAATCTTGAAGCCCAGGATTGCGTGAACGACTTAGTTCAAACTTCTCCCAAAATATTGACGTTGGGTAAAGACCAAATATCTAAACTTCAGACTGGAACTCAAGAACCGGCTTGGATGTCTCTGCTGTTTCTTCTCTTCGTAAAGGGAAAAAGAAACTGTGTGAACAGAAGAGAGACAGGAGATGGAGGGAGGGAAGGGGAGGGGGAGTCATCACAGCTCGGGGTTCTGGCATTCAAAGAGTTAGCATCCGAGTGATAAAATAACACCCCCAAGAACCCCTCTCACCCTGTAGGAAACAGCGGTCTCCAGGTCCAGACCTTCACACTGGATGTCACGGATGCTACCAGACTCCGCCTGCCCTCTCCCTCCCCTGCCTTACTCTCCCTGCAGTCTCTTCCAGAACCGCCACCTCAGAATGGGGCCCACTGTGACCTTGATGCTTGTCGGGCCTGTGAAGGCGCTCTCTCCTGGTGACTCTCCAGGGAGCAGCCATCAGCAGACAGCGTGGACACATTTGTTAGGGTTCCCAACGATGGCCCTCCCATGGCCACAGTGGTGCTGGCTGGCAGCTGGGGGCCCGACTGAGGCTGGGGGCCTCCGTTCTTCTCCGTTGGGCCTCTCGAGGGGCTGGTGGATTCCTGGAGGCCTGGTCACTGGGTCCCAAGAAGGACGTTAAGACAGTTACGTGGAGTTCCCTGCTGGGCTCTGTGTGTGAAAGCCGGTCAAAAAGTCAGTCGAGAGTCACACCCGAGGACGCTAAAGCACATGGAGGTGAGAGGTCGCCGTGGCCCTCGACAGCAGGAGAAAGAAGCATGCCGGCCAGAGGAGGCCAAGGTGCGTACCTGGCCCCCGGGTGCTTGGGCCTGGGCGGGGAGGACAGAACTCAGGGGTCCCTGGGAGGTTCTGTGAGTAGCTAAGAACTAAGCCCTTTGGGAAAATACATCCCCGCGTTGGAGGCCTGGGAGGTGATCGTGATTTGCTTCCAGTAAATTCTGTCCACCTGCTTCTCAGTTTGGCCCCAGGAGTGCCCCGTTCAGAGAAAAGTCATCAACATGGTCTTCCAACGAGCCGTCCTGCTCTGGGCTGTGGGACGCGGTCACATGTGGCAGAGCCAGGAGCCCCGTCTGCGAAACTGGACCTCGGGAGCCCATGAGAGGCCCCGGAGAAGGGTCCTGCCACAGGATGGGTCCTTATGGGTGCAGGTCACCAGCACACCTAGATCCTCCCTCTGGAAGTTTCAGCACCAGAGAGGGCTGGAGACCAGTGACACTGGTGAGGAAACAGAGGCGCACGACCAAAGGCAGCTGCGTCCGAGGCTGGCAGTCCCTGGAGTGAAGGACACGGACTTGACTCTGCAGAACGAGATGTCTGGGCCCAGAGTCCCTCTTGGGCGATGCAAGTGCGTGCGGTACCTTGTCCAGCCTCCTCCCCGGCACCCACTCAGTGGCCTTTGCGTCCCTGAGGCTTGCCAAAGTTCTTCACTGCACCTGGGGGTCCTGCCCTCCGCCCAGCGGCCTGGGCCTTCGAGGCTCGGTCACTGGCTGCTTCCTCAGCCATCCTTCCAGCCTGAGCAGCGTCACCCCCCTCCACCCCGCGTCGCTCAGGTCTTCTCTCCATAGCCTCACCACCATCCCAGCCACCTTGTTCATGCCTCCCTGGGCTGATTATCCATCCATGTGCACTTGCATGGATGCCCTGGCAAGCAGGAGTCTTGTCTACCTCATTCACCGCGAGAGTCCTCAGCGCCCGGAACGCGATCGCCACACTGTCGGGGCTCGACGCGCGTTTGTTGAGTGACTGACAGTGCACGCGTGGAGACTCTCTGTTCTCGTGTGTCCTGACAGTGAACGCCATTGTCAAAGTCCACTTGAGCCCCTCTCTCATGCCCACCCGTGGAGAGTCTCACGACAACTGGGAGCTTCCAGGAACCTCCGTGGCGGAGGCCTTTGCAAGGAGGGAACCATGCATGTCACAGAGCCCCAGTGGGGAAGCAGCCCTGATGAGACACTCCAGGAAAGCGCCCCTGAAATAAAGCAAAACGATTTCCAAAATAAAGCCAAAGCGAGGGACCTCTCATTAAATTGGGAGACACTTTCCATTCACGCCGGGGGGGACAGGCAGGACGAGGCGAGCAGTATCTGCTCGCCGGACACCTTCAAGACTCCACCTTCCCTCGGCAGCCCACAGCTGGCCTCCACGGCCAGCCTCCCACTGCTGGCCTCCACGTCACAGACACATGGGTGAAGGTGATGCCCGGGGAGCGGTGGGGTGTGCGTCCAGGTAGGACGGGATGCTGATGCAGTATGCATGTCTGCCCCGTCGGGTCCTCTATGCCAGCATCCGATGCCTGGCATTTTAGCCCCTGGATCCTATAGACGTGTCAAGGCCAAAAACTTTGGGATGCCCTAAAAGATGTTTGGGACTGGAAAAAGCCTCTCCTCCAGAAGGAGTACAACTCAGTCACTGTCTACGCGACAAACACTGCCGGGTGTCACCTGCCAGTCGCAGCATCCATGTGTCCCATGGGGGGGGTGCGTCTCCCACACACCTGGGGGTGGAGACGCCGTCCAAGGCGGTGAGACGGAGCTGCAGACATCTTACGGGGGCCCTCTCACGACTGGGTGACCCTCAGGCCCGATGTCAGGCCTCCTCTGCAAGTGAGTTCGTCTGCATGAGGCGTCCTTGCCACACTGTGGGTCTAGAAGAGTGGGCCGCAGCCGGGCTCGGTGGGTCAGCCTGTCATCCCGCGCCTTTGGGAGGCTGAGGTGAGTGGATGGCCTGAGCCCGCGGGTTCAAGACTCGCCTGGGCAGCAAGACCTCATCTCTACAGTAAATCAAAAAATCAGCCGGGCGTGGTAGCGCGCGCCTGTAGTTCCGGCTACTTGGAAGGCTGAGGCGGAAGGATCGCCGGAGCCCAGCAGGTCGAGGCTGCGGTGGCCGGGAGCGGCCACTGCACTCCAGTCTGGGCGACAGAGTGAGACTCCGACTCTG
>NW_007034719.1:414083-421730 GCF_000164805.1 Carlito syrichta
GGGGGTGTCAAACCCGCGGGCTCAGGCAATCCACTCATCTCAGCCTCCCAAAGCGTGGGATTACAGGCTGAGCCACTGAGCCCGGCTGAGACCTCATTTCTACAATAAATCAAAAAACTAGCCGGGTGTAATGGTGCACACCTGTGGTTCCAGCTACTTGGAAGGCTGAGGTGGAAAGATTGCCTGAGCCCAGGAGGTCAAGACTGCAGTGGCCATGAGCTTGGCACTCCGTCCAGCTTGGGCAACAGAGTCAGACCCCAACTCAAAAAGAAAAAAAAAGAGACAAGGAAACTAGCACCAAGCATGGAAGGCGAGAGCCTGAGGGTGTGGCTGGAAGAAGACGGAGTGAGGGGGTCTCAGGTCAAGGTCCCGACCCCTCCCCGGCTGCCTCGGCCACTCTCCTGCCTCCACGCTTCTCAGCTAAGCAGCAGTGGGGGACTGAGGACCCATCCGGAGAGTCTCCTGGAGGCTCAGGTCTGGACTCGAAAGGAGGCGAGTGAGGGGGTGAGCAGGTGCCGAGGGAAAGACGCACAAGGAGCGGGTCAGAAAACGTGCATGCAGAGGGCCGACCAGCGAAAAGGGTGGGCCCGCCTCTCTGAGATCGGAGAGGGGCCGGACGCTTGAGGACCAACGCCAGCCAAGGCTTCAGGCGGAAAGCTTTGTCTCAGTGGGGCAGGTTGCCATGGGATGGGGGTGCGGCCTGCGTCCCCTCCCCACGAAGGGCTGATCACAGTCGATGAGGTCAGCTTGGCCCCTTAGGGCTGGAAGGCACACACTTTGGATCAAGTCTTGCTCAGTACAAAGCAAGCTGGGGGGGCCACAAGACAATGGCCAGTCACCACCAGTAACCGGGAAACCGGTTTTGTTTCTTTCTTAATGACCACAAGGTGGGTAGCAATAAGCTGCTGAAAAGAGGGACAGAGCCAAGCAGGGCTAGTCCTCCATTTGGGCTTTTTGCCCTTTCGGTGAGGAAGTGGGGAGGGAGGCCGGGGGAGGGGACAGAGGCGCCGCACTCCCCCACTCAGTGGCACAGAGGCAGGGGCTGCTCCGTGGGGGAGCGTCTCCGTCCCCCGGAGGTGACTTTTGAGCCCCCGCCTGTGTGGTGGACGTCATTTTCCACGACAGCTGTGTCCCGGGCTCCATTCCCCGACGCTGAACGCCAGCGTCCAGGCAGGAAGCAAAGCATCTTCAAGAGGCCTGATGGCGCACTGGCAGCCGGAGAACATGGGTGCTGGGAACAAACCTAAGACGGCCACGAATCAGGCTGGGTGAAGAGTGAGCCGGGCGGCTGTCATGTTTATGGGCTAGCCCAGGCCGGTCCTAGAGGAAGAGAAATCACCCTGTTGCTGAAGACCCCCGAAGCGGACCCTGCTGTCTGCTTTCACCACCAGCCCCATGTCCGCGAGCTCCCTGGGCTGGCATGTTTCCCCAGGCCCTCCCTCGGTGCTGCCCACAGAGGCCGAGGCCACCAGCCACGGAGCCCCAGGAGACTCCAGCACTTCTAGAAATCTTCCTCAGGTTTCCAAGGCAGGCAGGCGGCCCTTGGGGGCCTGTCATCCTCATTCCTGCAGCCTCCTCTGGGACTCAGAGGGCTTGTCCGTGCTGAAGGTCCGTGCTGCACTTTCCCCCGCAGAGGTCATGGCCTGCTGGGCGGAGGGAGGCCGCCCCAGGACGTCGGTGGGCCTAGTTCAAGGGCGGGGGGTACGTGAGCGTCTGTCCCGGCCCCCACCCAGGCCGGTCTGCTCACGGTCCCGCTACCACTGCTGCTGACCCCGTTGTCTCCACACCAAAGGGCTGGCCCTCACCCTTGCCCTCCCCAAGAGTGTCTTCCGGCCTTCAAGGAACAGAGGCCAGGAGTGTGGAGGAAGTGTGGCCTCGCCCAAGAGGAAAGGGAAGCCCCAGAACGCGGCCAGAGGGCGAAACGTGCCTGGGGGCGGGTTGCAACTGGCCTTCAAGTTCTGAGCAACGGCAGGAGAGGAGGTCCATGCTGGTCTCCACCATGCTCCCCACCTAGCCTCCACGAAGCGCCCTGCGTGCCCAATTGCCCAGACTGAGGCTCAGAACTGGCTTTGAACGCCTCCTCCCGCCCAACATTGATCCCAATATAGAGGCAGCTAGAGAAAGATGAGAAATGATACCCAGCCGGGACCCTGGACACAAGAACTTGTGGGCAGGAGCCATCAGTGTGGAGGTCGACGGCCCGTCCTGAAGGGGCCTGGGGGTGTCCTTCGGAACGGAAGTCCTGCCGACGTGCCTGGCGGGCTAGAAAGATCCCTGTTCTGAGAGAGAGGCCAGGCTCCATCCCAGTCCCTGGGAGCCGTGGGGCACGGGCTTCTCTGAGCCAAATCTGTGTTTTCACCAAGGGCGTTTTGCGCCAACACAGGCTTCACCTATGGCCGCATCCTCCATGGCGATCAGGTTCTGAGATAAAGACAACACAGCAAGGGGACAATCCCCCTTGGATGCTTCCTAAGTGACTCACTGACACAGCCCTGCACTGTATTGTGGGAGGCATTGTGAGAGCTGGGCACTGCGGGATGCGAAATGCTCCGATCCAGCTAGGCCTGGTCGTCCCTCACGGAGCCTGCCGCCAGTGCCACCAGATGATTGTGGGTCTCACTCGCTGTTGCCGTTTGTGGGCTTTTTTTCCTAAACCCACAGTCAAATTTGCCTGGGTTCAATATGCAGAGAATGCAGCTCTAGCCTAAATGATTTTTAAAGACTTGTTGATTTGAAAAACACACAATGAGAAACGTGACTAGAAGCTCAGGAACGTTTTCGTGTGAACACGTGTTTGTTTCTTCAACAGAATCCACGCACATTTGCAGAAGAAAGCATACTGAGCTGTGTAGGAGTCTGTGGGTTGCCAGAGCGCAGAGGGGCTAGGTGCGGCGTCGGCGGCCCAGGCGAGGCCACTGAGGGGTCAGGCGGGTGCATGACGGCCTGAACAACCCACGGCTTGACGTCTCAGTGCACGGCGCTCTCCAGACAGGTCCAGGCTCAGACCTGGGTGCTCAGCTCACGTTTCAAAACTCTAATTGTGAACGAGGGGCTTGACCTTACTTTGAGCTAGCCCCTCGACTTTGCGGCCTTGTCACTGTTAGCGTGCCTGTGTGCGTGATCACCTGTGGGTCTCAAAGGCCTTGGGAGGTAGACAGATGAGCGCGCCCCTGAGTGGGATCCAAAGACTCAGTATCCAGAGTCCAAGGAGCGCACCAGCAATCAGACAAGCTGAAGAAGGGCCGAACTCTCTGAATTCAGGTCTGCCTAGCTCAAAAAAAAATTTTAACTTTTAAAAATATCAGCCGGGCTCGGTGGCTCAGTCTGTAATCCCAACACTTTGGGTGGCCGAGGCGAGTGGATTGCCTGAGCCCGCAGGTTCGAGACCTGCCCGGGCAACTTGGTGAGACCTTGTCTCTACAATACATAAATTAAAAACTATCCAGGCCGTGGTAACACACACCTGTAGTTCCAGCTACTTGGGAGGCGGAGGCGGAAGGATGGCCAGAGCCCAGCAGATCAAGGCTGCGGTGGCTGGGAGTGTGCCACTGCACTCCAGTCTGGGTGACGGAGTGAGACTCCAACTCAAAAAAAAGAAATCACCGTGTCTACCTGGAAGGGCCTGTTTTTATTCTTGCCTAGAACAGGGACTCCATTCAAGCCCTAGGATAATTCTTCACCGTCTGGACTCAGCGCCGGGCCCAGGCCCTGCTCGTCTGCCCCCTCTGGTGGCCGATACACAAATAACAGGCCATAGAGTAACCCCCACCCCCGCTCCCACCAGGGCCCTGGTGACTTTCTTGTTCCTCAATCATTCATTCAAGCACACAGTGCCCGGCGTGCCCAGGCTCTGCCAGGAAACGCACAAAAATGGACAAGACAGAGCACCGCCCTCCAGGTGGTAGACAGATACGTGGGTGGTGCCGAGGTGTGCGGCCGTGCTGGGCAGAGAGAATCCGGGCTGGCCTCGTGGGAGAAGGTGGCAGGGTGGGCTGAGCACTGGAGGACACACAGGTGTGGGGGTGGGAGGAGGCTTCAGGGATTCAGGAGCTGCCAGGACACCGGTGCCAGGCAGTGGGATTCGGAGCACAGGGTCCCTGGGGAAAGCCAGAAGGCGGGGTCACAGAGACAGGGCAGGGCCGGCCTAGGAAAGGCTGTTATGTCACCGCAGCGCTTGGGCGCAGAGCTGCCAGCCCGGCATCCTTACACATTTTTTATCACATTCCCCATCAATAAAAGTGTCTGAGTAGCCGGGCTCGGTGGCTCAGCCTGTCATCCCGCGCCTTTGGGAGGCTGAGGTGAGTGGATGGCCTGAGCCCGCGGGTTCGAGACCTGCCTGGGCAGCGAGACCTCATCTCTACAATAAAATCAAAAAATCAGCTGGGCGTGGTAGCGCATGCCTGTAATTCCGGCTACTCGGAAGGCCGAGGTGGAAGGATCGCTGGAGCCCAGCAGATGAGGCTGCAGTGGCCGGGAGCGGCCACTGCACTCCAGTCTGGGTGACCGAGTGAGACTCCAACTCAAAAAAAAAAAAGTGTCTGAGTTTGGTCGGGCTCGGTGGCTCAGCCTGTCATTCCAGCACTTTGGGAGGCCGAGGCGAGTGGTTTGCCTGAGGCCACAGGTTTGAGACCAGTCGGGCAACTTAGTGAGATCTCGTCTCTACCATACATCAAAATTTAGCCGGGCGTGGTAGTGCGCCCCTGTAGTTCCAGCTACTTGGAAGGCTGAGGCGGAAGTATTCCCCAAGCTCAGCAGGTCGATGCTGGGGTGGCCGTGAGCACCACTGCACTCCAGCCTGGGCGACAGAGTCAGACTTGGACTCAAAAAAAAAAAAGATAACTGAGTTTGCGTCCCCCACATGTGGGTATTTATTACACGGTTAATACCCGTGCAGGGTGGCGCAGGGGTTGGTTCTTGAGTTCTTGAGCTGGACGGCCAACGTCCAGTCCTGACTTTGCCGCTTATCAGTGGCATGACCTTGTGCAGGTAACCGCCCCGCCCTCTGCTTCCTCATCTGTAAACGGGATAATCGCAGACCGGCCTCCCAGGGGTGCAGGGGATTAAATGCATTAATTCACCAGGAGAACTTAGGACAGTGCCTGGCACATGTGGTCAGTGTCTCACATCAGCGAGTGTGTTCCAGAACTCTCCTATGTGACGTATCATGAAGGTGGGTTGGGAACTACAGCCTGGAGGGGCCCACCCGCTACTGGAAAGTCTGCTTCGTTGTGCACATACTTCAAAACGCCAAGAAGTACGAGTCTTCAAAGTCTCCACGGGAGCGCAGACCATCCCAGCCCCCACTCCTGAGCGAACTTGCTCTGTCATTGCCTGGTGGTCCTTGGGCAAAATGCATCCAGGCGGGGATCTTCCCACTGAGCTCAGAGCAAGAAGGGGGGCCGGGTGGGCATGAGAAGGTGCCTTTCCACAAGCCCCCAGGCATGCTGATGCTGCTGGCCCAAACTCCACCGTTAGGATTTTATTTTGTGTCTTTCTGAGTCAGGATCTCCCTCTGTCACCCAGGCTGGAGTGCAGAGGCATCATTATGGCTCATCACAGCCTTGACCTCCTGCCTCAGCCTCCCAAGTAGCTGGGACTATAGACGTGCGCCACCCTGCCAAGCTAATTGTTTTATTTCTTGTAGAGACAAGGTCTCGCTATGTTGCCCAGGCTGGTCTCAAACTCGTAGGTTCAAGTGATCCTCCCACCTCAGCCTCCCAGAGTGCTGGAATTACAGGCATGAGCCCCCGCATCCGGCCCACACTTTGGAATTTTGAAAGGAAAATAAAAATATCAAATAAACTACCTTCAAAAAGTACGCTCACTTTAATTATTAGGATACAGCATATTTTTGTTTTCGTGTCAAAAATGTGTTTTAACCAAGGTAAATGTGCTTGATTTTATTTTTTCAACAGTCTTGGCTTAACATTTTGCAATGCTGCTATCTGCAGTCCCAGTTCTAAATTCGGATTATTCCAGTACTTGGTTTTGAAATCACTGAGAAGGAGCTTTGCTGACATGCACGGAGAGCAAATGAAAGAAGTTCTTTATGGGCTGTGCCTAATAAATACCGAAAGTCATTGTCAGCCTCATTCACCAAGATCGCCAAGGTCTTTGTTGAAGTCCAGTTCATAATTTCCATTTTGCCTGATGTCAATCAGTTGGTCTCACAAAATAATTGGAAGGCTATATCTTTTCACCTTGTTAACAGATTATTTTAGATTTTTTATAAGGTTAGAATATCCTGTTTCCAAGGTTTTAGAGTAAACAGATGTGATCCTTTGGCTGCTCACAGCCTCCTCGATCTCAAAGTCGTGCAACCAGGAGACACGTCCAGTGCCCACCCTTGGGGCACTCCCCGCAAAGCAGGAGTTCCTTGGGAAAGGCTGTTATTTTCTCACTCTTTGTCACAACATACCCTTTGTCTTGAAAAGACAAGCCTATTTTTTTCCCAAATATCTTTTGGCTACGTTTGACTGACATCAAAGCAAAGGTCGGCAAACTTGAAGCATTGTCTTTGTATCAAAGGAAAACTTACTATGTGTTTGTGTTCGATCCCTAGAGGACTTTGCCCCAAGAAAACCCATGCCTCACCAGTGTTGGCCGAGAAGGCTGCATTCTTCGCCCTGTTTCTCCTACTTCTAAGTAGGGACCTGTGGTTGACTTTTCTTCTCCTTTTGTTGAAACACACGCACACCAAATACACATCACTCCCGCTTGCATGACTTTAACCTGCTGGTGTGCTGTTAAATGTGTAGCGACTTTCTCTGAAAAGAAGACAAGACCTTGCATTGTGTCATTTGCCAACTTCCGGGATCTAGCTATTGCCACCACAATCAATGTCAAGCTACTGACAGGATGTCCCCAATGGCAGGGTCGGGAGAGACACAGCAGCTCACGTCACAGAACACGTCCACCGTCGGACACTGTGGATGCAGATGGTCTCAAAAGCACACATGAGGGCAAATGTAACACCACACTTACGAGGCCATTTGGAGTTCTAAGACTGTATTACCTTTGTTTTAAAAAATTACTTAATCGGCCGGGTTCGGTGGCTCAGCCTGTGATCCCAGCATGTTGGGAGGCCGAGGCGAGTGGATTGCCTGAGCCAGCGTGTTCGACACCAGCCTGGGCAAGTTGGCAAGATCTTGTCTCTACAATAAATAAAAAAATTAGACGGGTGTGGTAGCATGTGCCTGTAGTTCCAGCTCCTTGAAAAACTGAGGCGGAAGGATCATCGGAGCCCAGCAGGTCAATGCTGGGGTGGCCGTGAGCGTGCCACTGCACTCCAGCCTGGGCAACAGAGTGAGACTCCAACTCAAAAAAAATTTAAAAGTTTTAAAAATAACTTAATCACGAGTTTTTGTAATTTGACTTTTAATTTTGGCTATGTTTATCAACCAGCTCACAAAATTCCTAAAAATTTAACAATATGCTTTCAAGACCCAGTTAAGCCAATTCCACAGGTCAATTTTTCCTTATTATTGCTAAAAGAGCAGGGCTGTGTGTGTGTGTGGACGAGTGAGAGAGAGAGAGAGAGAGCAAGGCGGGTGGGAGGGAAGGGGCACTTTAAACAAGTGTTTACTTCTCAGAAACATAGAACTGAGTTCCATATGTTCTCACTCATAAGCTGACCTTGAACAATTA
>NW_007034719.1:421750-479606 GCF_000164805.1 Carlito syrichta
GGTCGAGGCTGCGGTGGCCGGGAGCGGCCACTGCACTCCAGTCTGGGCGACAGAGTGAGACTCCGACTCAAAAAAGAAAAAAGAAAAGAAAAGAAAAGTGATCCACAGACACTTGCTTTTTCAGTTGGGGGCTTAGCATGGGACCTGACTCTGGGATCCCAGCTCTCTGGGAGAGCATCAGTCTCAAGCAGACGGTATCCCACAAGTACATGTGTCTTTGTCAGGTCCTGCGTCCTTCCTTGGGTTCAGAAAGTGTGGCCAACTGGGCACAGTGGCTCATGCCTGTCATCCTAGCACTTTGGGAGGCTGAGGCAACAGGGTTGCCTGAGTCCAAAGGTTCGAGAACAGCCTGGGCAACTTGGTGAGACCTCATTTCTATTTTTTTGAATCAGAGTCTCATTCTGCCGCCCAGACTGGAGTGCAGTGGCCGCTCCCGGCCACCGCAGCCTCGACCTGCTGGGCTCCGGCGATCCTTCCACCTCAGCCTTCCAAGTAGCTGGAACTACAGGCGCACACTACTACGCCCGGCTAATTTTTTATTTATTGTAGAGATGAGGTCTCGCCAAGTTGCCCAGGCGGGTCTCGAACCCGTGGCCTCAGGCCATCCACTCACCTCAGCCTCCCAAGGTGCGGGATTACAGTCTGCACCACTGAGCCCAGCATAATGAGGTTATTTTAATGAAATGTTTTTCTTAAAAGAATAATGCAGCCAAGTTCTGACAAAAATGTTAATATATGGTGGAAATTTACATGATATCTGTCAATCGGCTTCAGAATAATCGAAGTCTTTCACTTCAGACTTCCAGCGAGCACGGCTCTCCACCTGTGCGAGCTCCTCTGGTCCTCGAGGGGTTTCCTGAGGCTGGTCCTTTGGAAGTGTGCACTCGCTAACACGGCATTCTGGTTGCCATGGTGAGCAGAACGTGTTTCTTTCCCCCTAATGTTTCCAAATTGGCTGTTGAGATGACGTGTACATGCTACTGCTTCTTTGAATATACGCATTTCATGTTGACTTTGTATTGGAGACAGAGAGGGCCTTTGGCCGCACCTGTCCCAGCCTCCTTGGCCTTTCCGGAACGGGAGCGCCGTATCTGTTAAACAGAAGCAGTGATCTATACACCTCCCAGGGTTCTCCTGAAGGTTAAACAAGGTTGCACCTAGGAACAGGCGACAGTTTCACTGTTGAGTCTACTGGGGGTTGTCATGCGAACTTCACACCTGGGGACAGTGATCATGTTACAATCCTCATTAACAACGTGGACCTGTGTCTGTCTGTCTGTCTGTCTCTCTCTCTCTCTCTCTCTCCCCATCTCTGTCTCTCCTTTTTAAGAGAGAGTAGCTAAGATTTAAGATGACTAGACTCTGTTTCTTTTCCTTTTGAATTGAACTGGCCACCATTTTGACACGAGTGTTAAATGAGGAGGATGTCAGGGATGCCCAGGCCTGACGCCTGATTTGTTGGGTAAGGCCTTGACCTCCCAGGGCTAAGTGCAGTGATGAACAGGAGTTTCAGAAAGGTATTCTAGGTCCTCTCTGCTTGAAAAGTTTTTTGCACTTTGCTATTTACAAGCAGGTTTTACAAAAGCGAGTAGGAGTACAAAGCTCTTCTGAAACCCATCAAGTGTACTTTTTTCTCTCTTTTGACTGTTGATGAAATGAACTTGTGTAGATTTTATTTTATTTTTTTTTGAGTCAGAGTCTCACTCCATCGCCCAAGCTGGAGGGCAGTGGCGCACTTATGGCCACACCAGCATCAACCTGGAGGGTTCCGGTGATCCTTCCACCTCAGCCTTCCAGGCTGCTGGAACTACAGACATGCGCCACCATGCCCGGCTAATTTTTGATGTATTGTAGAGACGAGTTCCCTCCAAGATCACCAGGGTGGTTTCAAACCCGTGGGCTCAGGCAATCTACTCGCCTCGGCCTCCCAAAGTGCTGGGATGACAGGCCGAGCCACCCAGTCCAGCCTCCCGAATGTTTTATATGATTCTTTAGGACTGTGGTTGCACAACTAACATTTGAGAACATCCTCCTTGTAAGAATGTTAACAATACAGAACCACGAGAAAAGGCGAACGTTCCTTCCTCTCCCCACCCCCCTCCACCCCCAGGTTGCCCCTCTCCTCGCTACAAGGATCCCCGCCTCTATCCCCACGGCCAGATTCTGTCCCCTTGTCCCCACTCCCAGGTTCCCTTCCCCCCTCCCTACTCAGAGGTTCCCTCACCCCATCCCCACTACCAGGTTCTATCCCCGGGGCCCCCACCTCCAGCTCATAAATCCCACTCTCGTTGCCCAAGTTTTCTCTTTAGACATGTCTGCATGCTTAGGTAGATAGATAGATAGAAACACAAATCTATAGCTTTTTTTAAAGTCAAGATCTCACTTTGTCACCCAGGGTTGAATGCAGTGTCACAATCACGGCTCACCACAGCCTCAACCTCCTGTTCTCAGGAGATCCTTCCACCTCGATCTCCCCAGCAGCTGGGACTTACAGGTGCATGCCATTACACCCTGCTAATTTTTAAATCTTTGTTGTTTTTCATTCTTTATTTTTAATTTTATTTTTTTGCAGAGAGGAGGTCTCAAACTTCTGTGCTCAAACAATGCCTTTGCCTCAGCTTCCCCACGTGCTGGGATGACAGGTGTGAGCCACTGTGCCCAGCTTCTCGTTCTAGTTTTTAACATTAATGGGATCATTCTATAAATGACTGAGCCCACACAATTGTTTTCTGTTTGTTTATTTTGTGTGTGTGTGTGTGTGTGTGTGTGTGTGTGTGTGTGTTTGCAGAATGTATTAGAAATATTCCTGTTTCCGTTCAAGGTCTGTCAAATTAAGTTCAAAACTTGCCAGCATGTGCTTTGGCAGCACTGTGCAAACAACTCGGTAAAGTTCCATGACATATGCAGTGTCTCACAGCTGTTTTGGTTTTTTTTGAGTTGGAGCCTCACTCTGTCACCCAGGCTGGAAGGCAGTGACATGCCTCTCAGCCACTGCAGCCTCAACCTGCTGGACTCTGGTGATCCTTCTGCCTCAGCCTTCGAAGTAGCCGGAACTATAGGCACATGCTACCACCCGGCTAAGTTTTGAATTATTATAGAGATGAGGTCTCACCAAGTTGCTCAGGCAGGTCTTGAACCTGCGGGCTCAGGCAATCCACTCGTCTCAGCCTCCCAAAGTGCTGGGATGACAGGCTGAGTCACCGAGCCCGGCCTCACATCTGTGTGTCAACGTGTGATGGTGTCTTGCTGAATGGCATTCAATATCGTTGCATGTTTTTGTGTGCCGTCATGAGAATGCTGGAGCCTGAGTTAGGGCCATGAATAAACATTAAATTTCTTGTTAAACTTGGCAAGAGTGGAAGTGAATTCAGGGATGTAGAGAGGAGCACATTCCTCTAAACGGCTACCTCGATTCCTTAGCATGGCAGCATCCTTGGGATTTAGTAATCCTCTTACTGATAATAATTGGCTGCTTCCCTTCCCCCACCCCCCACCCCCTGCTTTTTTTGAATTAACAAGGGGGAGAAAGCTACAGCAAAGATATTCTTACACAAACATCTTGGGTTCATATTTCTCCGCATACAGACGACCGAAAGGGAATTGCTAGGTCACAGGTAAGGAATGTTTCTCAACCGGGTAGAGTCTGTCAAATTTTCCTCCCCAAAGCTGCACCAGCATATTGTCCCCCGTTATGCTGGAGACTTTTCTATGGTCGACTGGGGTTGCATGCTTGGAAAAATCCTCTTATTATGTGGCTCTCGTCTTGCTCTGTTGAACTGGAGATTCTCATATTTTACTTGAGATCCTGGAACTGCACTCAAATTTGAGGTTGCAGTAGACGCCTGTCACAGGTTTTGATCAAGACCAAGCTCGTTTGGCAACATGAAGTGAAACACGCCTCGTCTTTCCCGTGCTCTGGAATAGTCAGAGTAGCATGGCAGTCACGTGCTATGTGAAGTTCTAATGAAGCCTGTGAAATCTCGGCACATTTTGAGAGTACTTTGACAACTTCTAAAATCTCTTCTAGGGTCATGCATATGTTTTCTTCTTCTCTGATAAATTTTGCTTGTTTATATTCTATTCAAAAACCCTTCATTCTGCCCAGATTTTACAACTTTTAGCACAGTTTGACATCATTATCTACATAAGACCTAAAGTCTCCTCTTTACCTGTAGTTTCATTCCTGTCCTTGTTCCAAATGCTTGTTGGTTTGGTTTGTTTTTTCTTATTTTTCTTGATTAACTTTGCAAAAAGTTTCTCTTTTTTCTGGTGTTTTAAAGAACGATCTTTTTCATTTATTTATCAGGTTACTGATTTTGTCTTCTCTAACCCCTAATTCTGCTTTAATCTTTATCAATTCCTTCTTTCTGCTTTTCTTCATCTTATTATCTTGGCTCTCTTTTTAACTTCCAGCTGAACAGTTTATTTGTATTATTTCTTCTTGTTTAATTATAAAAGCCTTCAAAACCTCTAGTTGCTCTGTGTGCACCATCTTGGCCTTCTCATTATGTGATGTTCTTGTTATCGCTGTTTCTAAACAATTGGTAATCACAGCTCTGACTTCTCTTTAATCTAAAAGTGATGTAGGAGTGTGTTGGGCTTTTATTCTTTTTTAAGTTTTGGCATTAATGCACAGTTTCTCTGAATTGTGGTCCAAGATTATGGCTTGTGTGATTTCTTGTCCTTGGAACGTATTAAAATTTTTCTGGCCATCATGGTGGTGCACGCCTGTAATCCCAGCACTTTGGGAGGCCAAAGAGGGAGAATGGCCTGAGCCCAAGAGTTTGAGACCAGCCTGGGCCACATAGTAAGACCTCGTCTCTACCAGGCATACAAAAATTAGCCAGGCGGGGTGGTGCACACCTGTAGTCTCAGCTACTTGGGAGGTGGAGGCAGAAGGATTACCTGAGCCTAGGAATTGGAGGCAGCAGTGAGCCACGATGGTGCCACTGCACTCCAGGCTGGGCGACAGGGTGAGATCCTGTCTCAAAAAAAAAAAATAGTTTTTCTTTTTCTTGTAGGCTCCTAACTGATCACTCCTGGTAAATGTGTCAGAGGCCTAAGGCAGGGGTAAGTAGGTGCTCTGCAGAGTCCAAGTGTGACCCGTGTCTGGAGTTGGGAAAGTGTTTCCATTCAGCCTGGCTAAAGTGAGTCAGCTGAATTGCTGGATGGAATTAAATTTTTCAGGCACAGCAGACATACAGCATTTTTTATTGCAAGAGCCCAGCTTTGTTGAGATTTTAGAAGAAGGCAAAGGAGAAAGACAAAGAGGAAGAAGAGAAGAAAGAGAGAGGAAAGAAGGAAGGAAGTTTGCTCAAAATTCCAGAAACTCGGGTTTAGATAGCAAGAACCAATCTTTTTTTATTTTTTATAATATTATTTTAAAGATTTTTTAAAAACAGAGATGAGGTCTCGCTATGTTGCCCAGGCTGGTCTTCAATGCCTGGACTCAAGTGATCCTCCCACCTTGGCATCCCAAAGTGTTGGGATTACAGGTGTGAGCCAGCACACCCGGCCTAAGAACCAATCTTAGAGGACAAACTAACCCAGAAATGTGTACTACGAACCACAGACTCGAGAAGACACAAGATATGTGTGAAAGCACTCTCTATACTTGAAGAGATGCCCGCATAGGGCAGGAAGGAGGGGAATGAGGGGTAAGAAAGCTGGTGTGGGTGAGTGTTTCTGAGTGGGGCCTCTGGTCCTGCCCCCTCCTGGCGCTGAAACCCTGAAAGCAGGGAGGAGGGGCCTATGTCTGAGGGTTTGAAGAAAGCCCTGCCTCGCCCCTGGATCCCTGAGAGGAAAGGGACTCCCCGGCATTCTATGCCAATGCGAAGTGACCTCTGTGGGCCAACCCAGGCAGAGAGAGGGCCCAGTGGGTCTCGGGTAAAGCTGAGAGGGAATGTGGGTGTGTGCACCAGGGCACTGGGTGTGGGAATTTGTGTCGGAGGGCGACAGCCGCAGACAGACCTCAAGGAATCTGCCAGAAGGGAGGCGAGGCCTCAAATTCCCAAAGACCGCTGTGCATGGGGCCGGCCAAGAGAACAGAACAGCTCTCACCTTTGGCCAGCAGGGAAGAAGGCCACGAGCAAACACCAGGCAGGAGCAAGCTATGCAGTGGAGGCCAGCCTCATCTCCCAACCCCAGATAAGATGCCCACCCCAAGTCCTGGAGATCCTCCTGGTGGGGGAGGCAGGTTGGGCTAGGAACACTCTGAAGCCTAGGAACACTCCAAGCTCACGGATACCCGCTGCAGTGGGTGCAGAATCTTGCGTGCAAGCAAGTGGCCCGCTATGGGGAACGCCACACCCACCCACCCACTAGGCTCCTAGCAGACACCCTGCAGCACTGCAGTCATCTATCCAGGATGCTTGTGGCCGACAGCCGACCACCATGGCAGGACTAGCTTAGAGAGTCCTGAAGCCTGCACATCAGTAGCTGAGGTTGACCCAAGGCAACCATAACCTACTTTTACCTTCACCATAATGTCCAATTAACATAAGGTTACCCTTGGGAGCCTCCCACTCCCATCAGACACCTGGCGCCATGACGGGCCTGAAACTCCCCCACTCAGCGTGAGGGAGGATTAACAGATACCCAGCCCTGAGAACACCATTTCTAGAAAAACCCCACCCAAAACTCAGTCCTCAGTGTCCCAAGCATCCAAGTTAGAGCTCAGCCGTGTGGGGTGCAGAATCAGCCCCTCTCTGCAGGCTGTTTCTGCCCGCTCTCCTCTTGGGAGCATCCTCGGCTTGGCCAAGAAAGCTTCTGAGCCCTCCTTTCCATGTGTCCGTCTGCAAACTCCTTCCAAAGGTGAGCTCAAGAACCCGCCGCCGCTGAGCCTCGTGCCGGGAGCAGCACTTCTTCCCAGTAACACTCTGAACCTGGAAACCCAGGCAGCTGGGAGGACAGTCCTGAAGACACGCGTTTTCTTCACCTCTTCATTCTCTGGAAGGGGCTGTGGGTGGTGGCCAGTGGCCTCTTACGAAAGCTCTCAGCCAACCGCTTTGTAGTCATGAGTCGTCATGTAGTTGTCGTTGCCCTTGGGAAAGGGGCAGGTGTCAGCAACCTGGAAGAAAATCCCCAAGTTCAGGAAGCAGCCGTGACCCTTAGGCATAAAATGGGCATAAGGAGGGTAGAGCAGCACCAGTCAAACTTCCCCAACAGGAGTGGACGTCAGTGAGGAGGCTGGGCTCCCCAGGAAGCAGATGCCAGAATGGAGGTAACCCTGCCGGGCGGTGGGGGAGCTCTAAGGATCAGCCCCAGGGCAGGAGGCAGGAGTCGGCCCAGGAGTGTGTCGGCTGTGGGGGCTTCGTGTGGAGGCCTCCGTCCAGCCCTGGGGACTCTGGGGCTGGGACGGTCCTTCCCAGTGGTCTACTCAGGGCAGGGGCCAGGCCTTTATTCCCGGGCGTCGGCCCGTTCGAGGAAGGAGGCACCCTTGGGCACAGGGCCCTCTTCAATGAGCCTGTCCCCGAAGGGAGCTGCCAGGCCAGGGCTGTCTGTCAGCAACCCTCGCGCAGCGGCGGGAAGGCGTGCTCGTGGCTGAAGGGGCATCTGGGGGGCACCTCTCACCCCCAGCACAAGGGCCAGCTCTACTCACCAAACATCCACTTAAGAAGAACCCAGAGCCGGGCTCGGTGGCTTAGCCTGTAATCCCACACTTTGGGAGGCTGAGGTGAGTGGATTGCCTGAGCCCGAGGGTTCGAGACCCGCCTGGGCAACTTGGCAAGACCTCATCTCTACAATAAATCAAAAAAAATGAGCCGGGCATGGTAGCGCACGCCTGTAGTTCCAGCTACTTGGAAGGCTGAGGCGGAAGGATCACCAGAGCCCAGCAGGTCGAGGCTGCGGTGGCCGGGAGCGGCCACTGCACTCCAGTCTGGGTGACAGACTCCAACTCAAAAAAAAAAAAAAAAAGAAGAAGAACCCGGAGCCCACAGCTCTTGGGTTTTTAGGGATTGTTTTGAAGAAACACTATACCACCAAAGCTCTCCATGGCAGAAGATACATGACGTGGAAAACACACCGTTGGCCCTGTGTCAAAAGGTGACCTGGAACAGTGAGACCAGGGGTGGAGGGGCTCAGACGTCCTCTATTTGTTCACTTTACTGATGTTTCCCCGGTCCACATGCCCAGGGGTTCTAGATGAAAGGATTCTGTGTCTCGTGATGGCTAAAGGAGATTTCTCAACACATACACAAATCATGAGTGATTTTTAAAAGCATGAGGACTCTGAGATGTCCTTCCAAGCTCCTGACACCCACTCCTTTTGCAAGTTTAGGGCTCGCTGTTCACACACACACACAGGCAGCAATGACTGCCTCACAACGACGACCACGCCGTGGCCACCAGCCACCGTCACGCACGTCACCAAGCTGAGATCTGAAAATGCGAGAAATGTGTGGGCCGAGGCCAACGAATTATGTCTAAGGCCCCCAAAGCAACGGTAAATAGCTGTGGTCTAATTAAACTAAACAGCTTCTGCACAGCCAAAGAAGCAATCAACAGAGTAAGTAGACAACCTACAGAATGGGAGAGAACGTTTGCAAAGTGTACACCTGACAAAGGACTAACATCCAGAACCTACAAGGAACTCAAGCAGATCAGCAAGAAAGAAACAAGCAACCCCCTTAAGAAGCGAGCAATCGACATGGATGGATGTCTCTCAAAAGAAGATGGGCCAAGGGCCCGCAAGTGTTTGGCAATGCGCTTGGCATCACTCATTACCGGGGACACGTGGATCAAAGCCACAAGGAGATACCACCTTGCATCAGCCACAACGACCACTATTAAACAGGCAAAAAGTGCCGGGCTCGGGGGCTCAGCCTGTCATCCCGCGCTTTGGGAGGCTGAGGTGCGTGGCTGGCCTGAGCCTGCGGGTTTGAGACCCGTCCAGGCAACTTGACGAGACCTCATCTCTACGATAAATCAAAAAATCAGCCGGGCGTGGTAGCGCACACCTGTAATTCCGGCAACTCAGAAGGCTGAGGCGGAAGGATCGCCGGAGCCCAGCAAGTCGAGGCTGCGGTGGCCGGGAGCGGCCACTGCACTCCAGTCTGGGCGACTGAGTGAGACTTCAACTCAAAAAAAAAAAAAGGCAACAAGCAACAGATGTTAGTGAATGCAGTGAAAAGAGAATGCTTACACACTGTTGGTGGAAATGTAAATCAGTACAAGCTCTATGGAAATCATGATGGAGGTTTCTCAAAGCACTAAAATCAGATTTGCCATTGGACCCAGAAATCCCACTACTGGGTATCTACCCAAGGAAAAGACGTCATTGTATAAAGAAGACACCTGCAATTCACAGGTGCAAAGATAAGGAGTGCCTGTCAGCCGACGAATTGCATAAAGAAAGTGTGACCATCACACACGCCATGAAATACTGCTCAGCCATAAAAAGAATGGAAAAATGTCTTCTGCAGCGACTTGGATGGAACTAGTGGCCATTATTCTAAGTGAAGTGACTTGGGAGCAGAAAACTAAACACCGCATGTCCTCACTTAGAAGTGGGAGCTCCACTCAGGACCTGCAAAGGCACAGAGAAAGGTGTCATAGACACTGGAGACTCAGAAGGGGAGGCGGAAGGGCTGGAGGATGCAGCATCATCCAGCAGGTGCCATGTGCCCTATGAGTGATGGGTGCCCTAAAAGCCCAGACTTCGCCAGGGACAATTCCTCCAGGTAGTCAAAAACCACTTGTATCCCTACCACTACGGACAGTGAAAGGTTTTAAATTTAAAAAAATAAATTCTTCATTCATAGGAACAAAGAGCTGAGCATCACATGTTCTCACTCATAAGTGGACCTTGAACAACTATTGTAATACCATAAGAAAAGGAATGACAACAGCGGGAAATGGTGAGGCTGTGGGGGGGCAGGGAGGAGGTTTGGCAGTAGTGGGAACCTGCCTGGGAAAGGGGGGCACACCTCATCAACAAGGGTACCTGCACAATGAACATCTGTATGCCTAATCCTGAATTGGACCCCACAATTTTAAAATAAAAATTAAAAAAAATAAATCCTTTTAAATTAAACAAGAATAAAAATCAAGTGTGAAAAACATGTGTCCTGTAGTCAACGAAACACGGTTCATACATGGCAACCTATGTAAAGTTGTGTCTTAAAATCAACGACGTGCTGGCCTCGGTGGCTCAGCCTGTAATCCCGCACCTTTGGGAGGCTGAGGTGAGTGGATTGCCTGAGCCCGCGGGTTGGAGACCTGCCTGGGCAGCGAGACCTCATCTCTACAATAAATGAAAAAAAAATCAGCCGGGCGTGGCAGCGCATGCCTGTAATTCCGGCTACTGGGAAGGCTGAGGCGGAAGGATCGCCGGAGCCCAGCAGGTCGAGGCTGCGGTGGCTGGGAGCGGTCGCTGCACTCCAGTCTGGGCGACAGAGTGAGACTCCAACTCAAAAAAAAATCAATGACAACTTTAGATTTCCATAAACTTTTTATTTGAAGTATGACTTTGTGCACTCAGGAAAGTGCATCTATCCTGAGCATATGGGTCAGTGTACCTTCAAGATTCAACAGTGCAGATCCCCATGGAATCAGCAGTCAGACCAGGCACACATGCAGTACCTGGAATGCCCCTCAGCATCCTTCTTATCACAACCTCTCCGCCCTGCATTGAGGTTCGCTGCTCTCCTGGCTCCTCACAGTGGGGCTCGTGTCCCCCGATTGCAACTGTACGGTATTGAAACTGTCCTGTGTGTCCTCTTGTCAGCCTGGTTTCTTTCGGTCAATAGTACATGTGAGACTCAGCCACATGCGTGCACGTTTCTAGCTCATTTGTCCTTGTTGTGCAGTATTCCATTCTGTGAATATCCTACCATGTATCCCTTCTAGCATCTGCAGACATTTGGATGCTTGCGGCTTTTTACTACGGTCGAACCTTGGAGAAGCAAGACCAACCCCTCCCCCACTGGACACGAAGGCGACAAGATGGAGACCTCTGTGATGTCCACTTCCCCTTCATGGATAGTACATATATTTCCTCTCCCTTATGACTCTCTTCATCACATTTTCTTTTCTCTAGCTTGCTTCATGGTAAGAATACAGTACACAATACACATAATATGCAAAATATGTGTTAATTGACGATTTAGGTTATCGATAAAGTTTTTTTTTTTAGAAAGCAGGCTTTATTGAGAGGACAGAAAAGCTCCCACAGTGAGAGGAGACCCCAAGGGGTTGCCCTCGATAAAGCTTGTGATCAACAGTAGACTATGAGCAGTTAAGTTTCTGAGGAGTCAAAAGTTGTAGTTATTTTGGACTGCATGCGGGAGTTGGCGCCCTAGCCCCAAGGCTGTTCAAGGTCAGCTGTACTATGAATAGCGCGGGGTCTTAGTCTTCTCAGGCTGCCATCACAAAATACCACAGACTGGGTGGCTCAAACAACAGGGCTTTATTCTCCACAGCTCTGGAGGCTGGAAGTCCAAGGTGTTAGCCCCAGCATACCTGGGTTCCAGGGAAGGCTCTCGTCTTTGCTTGCAGGTGGCCGCCCTCCTGCTGTGTCCTCACAGAGGCAAGAGCGAGCTCTGTGTCTCCTTGTATAAGGGCACGAATCCCAGCCTGGGGGCCCCATCCTGATGGCTTCATCTGAACCCAACCACCTCTCGAAGGCCCACCTCCGCACGCCACCACGCTGGGGGCTCCAGCACCTGCGGGAGGGCGCAGTGGAAGCCACGGAGGGAGCTGCTGGGCGCGAGTCTCTGCTGGATTTACACCTAGGAGTCCAGCGCTGGGCCACAGTGAGTTCACGCGTTCCACTTAGCAGATGTCCCCAGCGACATCCTGAACGGGTCCTGCCACTTTGCACACTGACTGGGTCTGTGGGCGTGGACTCCAGTTGCTCCACAGCCTTGGACAACAACTTGGATCTGGAGAAACTCACCATCTGCTTCGAAGACATGGCGCTGCCTGTAACCCAGACGTCGCCAGGCCACCCCGTAAGTCGGGTCTTTAGAACGCAGACGCCGAGCCAGAGGGGAGGTGTGTAAGACACTTGCTGGGGGGTGACACTGTGGGAGACAGAAAGGAAAGACAGCAGGGGTGGAAGGAAAGTCTTCAGACTGTGAGGCTGACCTTAAAACAGGAAAAGAGAGGCTCCCGGATCACAGCACCCGTCGCCCGGAGTCTCAGCCAGCCCGATGGAACCTGAGGCGGCCCGTGAGGGGAAGTGCATGGCGGGCAGACGTGGCGAGACCCACCCCCTGCCCTGCTAGTCATGGTCCGGGGCCCGCCAGGAGGATTGCCATCTAAGGTGGTGGCAGCTCGAGGCTGGCCTTCTGACGCCCCGACAGCCGGACGGTGAGTCCCCTCGTGGAGGACGATCCGGCTGCCACATGCCCCACAGCAACCTCCGTGCACCCCGTGCCGTGTGACTCCCCTTCTCAGACGTGTTCAGAGAGCAGCCCTCCCGAGGCTCCCATGGGCGTCGCTTCCGAGGGGAGACTTTGAAGAGGGAGGCTAGGGGGATGCGTGACAGCCCCACACACGTGGCCAGGCGTCACACCCGGCACCCCCAGCTCCTCCCGTTGGCCGCGGACACTCCTGCAGGGGTGGGGACCTCACCTGATGGTGGCAGTCACACCCTCGCCCTGGAGTCTGCGTCCTGGGGCTCACAGCCTTGCAGCGTGGGCCGGCTCGCTGGTCCTTGCCTGGTCATGACTCCCCCTGCCCACAGAGATCCCCCACCCCCCGGACCGCTCAGCCCCTCTCGTCCCCTGCAGGCAGCACTAACAAGCACCCCGCACATCAGGGAGGCTTGCGGAGAAGGGAAGGGGCTCTCTGAGAAGGGGCGGTGGGCACGAGGACTTGAAGGCGGTGGGGGTGACAGGCAGGTGTCCGGGGGAGTGTCCCAGGCAGAGGGCCATGAGGAGAGGGGGCCTGGGAGGAACCTGGGGAGGGAGTCAGGGAATGGCGGGAGGAAGTCAGAGCCCCCAGGGCTGGGGCCCAGCTGATGGTGTCGGGCGGGCTGTCCCACCTGCTGACCCAGTAGGGTGGGCTGTCCCACCTGTTGGCTTCCGTGGGCCACATGGAGCAAAGAGGAGTTGTGTTGGGCTGCACATAAATTATATAATGCAGTCAGTCTCATATACACATAATAAGACTTCTTTTGCTTTTTTATAAGACTTTGGAAAACAAGAACAATATAAAATGAGTGGGAAATTTGACCTTGTTTTTGTAAAACTAATCTATCCATGTCGGGCTCCATGGAAGTGGTTGCAGTTTTTAGTTCTCAAGGTGCTCGTCAGACACGTTTGTTTGAATTTTGCTGTCTGTGGGCTCCATCGTAGAAAACAACTGCGCACGCATGTAGGTGCTGCCCAAAAGCGACGTCGGGAATAAGGTGTGACTGTGAGTTTCAAAAGTGGGGCTACGCATGGGGTCACGAAGAAAATAAACGCTAAAAAACACATGACATTCAAAGACTGTGGGGCTGCATGACCAGCCGTCCTGGGCCGCCTGTGGCCCGCAGGCGGATTGGACATGCCTGGTGTAGGGTCTCCATCCCCCGACGGATGGGAGAGCCATGGTGGAGTCCTGAGCAGAGGAGTGGCAGGTTCTGCCGTGCCTTGTCACAGGACCCTCTGGCCTCTGAACTGAGCAGAGACGTGGGGGCAGGGAGTGAGCGGGAGCAGCCCGGGGTGGGGGCGTTCCGGCCTCCTCCTGCTGAGAGGCTGGGCACTGAGGATGGCTTTCCTTGTCTGTGGCAGGCGCCCCCTGCACCGGGTGGCGACAGGAGGTAGGGCAGATCCCGACTGACCATTCTGATGGGGGAGGCAGGCAGGGAGGAAGGGAGGCCGTCTGCACCTTCTGGGCGGGGCTGGCCAGCGAGGGTGAGCTGTTCGATTGCATTGTGTTCCGGGAGAGGAGTGACTGCGCTTTTTGAACAGGAAACTCAGCCGGCCCGTCCATAACCGCTGGGCCTCACGGACTGAAAATCCCCCTCGACAAGGAGGGCCGGCGTCCTAGTGCCTCCAAAGCGGGAAGCCCCCAGGAGAAGGTGCTGGAAGGAGAGTGCGCCCCGGCCTGTGGCGTTCCGTGGCCATGTCCCTTACGTGGATGCACGGGACCCCAGGGCGCCACACTCCAACAGGTCTGCGACCCTTGCCGAGAAGGACCCTGCCTGAAGGACGCTCCACGGGGCTGAGCTCGCCCGGACGCACCTCAGATGCCTGGAGGGACAGGACTTCCGGGTGGCTCTTGTAGTTCCTCCAAACACAAGGTCACCCCCAAGCACATCCTCTTCCTCCAGGGCTCACTGGTTGGGGTTTGCACGTCAAAGCTTCTGCCTTGCAGACCTTCCCGAACCCTCAGAAGTTTACAAAGCGAGGGACGGTGGCGGGCTTCTCCATGCCCCTTCCACCTAGCTCCCCTCTCCCTCCCTCAGCTCCCAAGACTCAGCGTTTCTTTTAACCAAAAAGCAATTTCTCTCAACATGGACACCTCCCATGTCCCCACACACCTGAATTGTCCCAGGTTCCTGCTCTTCGGCATCCTTGTTCCAGGCAGTAGAGGGACCGTTGCGGCACTGTGAACAAGGTCCCCAAGGAAGGGGTGGACTCGCCTCTGAGCGGGGTCTTGGAAGGTGAGACAAAGAAGGAAGGATGTTCATGGCAGAAGAAATAATACCTAACAGTTACGACTGGCTCTCGCAAGAAGAATGTGTGTGTACATGTAAGTTTATGTAAATTCTACTGATGGAAAGAATGTGTAGCACAATGTTTACAACAATTAATGAAATACACAATTCTCGGCCGGGCTTGGTGGCTCAGCCTGTAATCTCAGCGCTTTGGGAGGGCGAGGTGAGTGGATTGCCTGAGCACGCAGGTTCGAGACCCACCTGGGCAACTTGGCGAGACCTCATCTCTACAATAAATCAAAAAACCAGCCGGGCATGGTAGCGCACGCCTGTAGTTCCAGCCACTCGGAAGGCTGAGGCGGAAGGATCGCCGGAGCCCAGGAGGTCGAGGCTGCGGTGGCCAGGAGCGGCCACTGCACTCCAGTCTGGGCGACAGAATGAGACTCCAACTCAAAAAAAATTGTATTTGTCTTTAATATCTTGTTTCAGAATAACTTTGCATGTTACCAACTTAAATTGCTAGAGAAACATGCAATTCTCCTTGTTGTGAATTCCATCTAGTCAATTAATTGTTGCAAAATGCTTTCAGTGATTTTGCTGAACTCTTGAATCCACAGCCAACCTGCAGCTGTGATTGACAAATGAGTATAGCTATGACCCAGACTCATGGGTTGGTGTTTTTGTTTATGATGATCACTGGTAAGATGAAGGTGAGACCAAGATGTAGGTCAGAACTCCACTCATCTGTCAAGAATGCGAACAACTGCAGCTTCTTTGCTGAACCACGCAGTGGTTTCAAATACTGGAAGAATCTTCTCCGCAATGTCTGTGCTGTTATGATATAACAGCTACAAACATGACATGTGCTTGAGTTTACTCTGTATCATTTACATTCTCTCCCTCATCTCTTAAGTCTAAACAAATGAAACAATAAATCAAGCCCTGATGTGTAGCCTTAGCTGATTTCTGTGGTGCAAAGACTCCCACCATGGCCAGTTTCAAGCCACCAATGTGACAGAGACACACGAGCAAGTTATCACACAGTGTTTCCAACTTCCAGACACAAGTAACTTCAAGGGCATAAGTAGGAGTCAGATGGAGTGAAACAGTTAGGATGTGATAAGGTGTGTTTATTGCCTTTGCTCTAACATAATTGAATTATAAACTGGCACGATGTCATTTTTAATAATGGCCGTGTTTACCGGCTGTCTTGCAAAGTTACTGAAGTTGAGCGATTGGCTCTTGCGAGCCTGGTCGTGCCACCCCCAGCACACGACTGGTCCCAGCACACAGCAAGAATCCCATCAATGACGGCTGACTCGCCTGTGTTAAGGAGCAAAACACAGAAGTGGATTCGCTGAGGTGGGCAATGCCATGACGGGCATGAGTCCGCATCGCCCAGGCTTCCAGAAAGCTCTGAGGTGTTCGCCCCTCTGCCACCAGCGCCGTTCTCCCCCGGAAGCGCCAGGCCTGCCCGGCTCTGGGAATGACCCGCAAGTGTCCATCCCTCCTGAGTGCTGAGCGTGACGGCCCCTCGCAGAGCAGACCTTGCTCCGCTTTGTGTGCAGACGACAAGTCCTCCCCGCCTGACCTCACATGCTGTGTGGAGTGACACCAATAGGCTGTCCCCAGCAGCCCGGTCTCCGTGCCCAGCAAGCTCCAGAAACGTGAGTGACGATGCCACAAAGAGCATGTCTGAGGTCCACAGGAAAACACGCCCTCCTGAAACGCGTGTGACAGCGTGGAAATAACAAGCCTGCTGTCCCCCGAGGACTGAGTTCCGAAGGGCGCCTCCCCACCCCCAAGACATCCACCCACCCCAGCGTGCTTGCTCTCAAGACGGCAGGGCCCGGCAACCAGAGGGACGGTCCTCAGGGCTCTGTACCTTGTGGCACCTGCCACACAAGGGCCTCGCAACATTCCTGTGCCCATGGCTGGGCACAGCACAGGCAGAGCGGAACAGAGAGCACTCCAGAAGCCATGTCCACATGTGGGATTGTGAAGTGATGGCGGAGACTGCCAACAGCTCCCAGTTCCCTGGACCGGTGTTCAGGACGCCGGCTCTCCTTTCTCAAGGGCCACCCGGGACACCATCTTGCTGTCTGTCCCAACCCCATCCCTCCTCCTCTGCGTCTTGCCTTCCATGATCTGAGGACCGAACCGCACAGCTTCATGAGGACCAACGGTTTGTGTCACATGACCTGTCCCTCCAGCTCCAAGTTATCAACTGGGCTAGTTGGGGAGGGTCGATCGGTCTTCTCCCCGGAAATGTCTGACTTGGGTCTTTGGAAAAGAGGCGGGGTCTCTTTCCAGCTGCCTATAAAACTCTGTTCCGGTTGATGGCCATGTGCCTCACGAGACTGAGCAGGAGACCAAACCAGCCATCGCAAGAGACAAAAGAAGACCACGGGGTCGTGGAAGCAAGTCATGGCGGGACACCTGGCCGTTCTGAGTCTGGGCTTGCGCAGACATCCTGAGCCGGTGTGCTGCTGTCTTTAGGTCCGTGTCCTCGGGTGGCTTGCAAAGCCCTGAAGAAAGGGTGAAACAAAAAACTGGCTTCTCCAGAAAGCTCTGCGGTGGCTGGGAGTGTCCTCTTGTTAGTTAATTAGTCCATGGTAGTGCTTCCAAATATGAAAACGGTTGTTCTTGAACTGCTGCCGATGACAGTAACCCTAATAATGACATTATGGAGTATTTTCAAGAAGCCAAACCCAGCACGAAGGGAGACACATGGATCGGTCCAGTTAATCCCCCCAAAAATCCTGTGAAGAAGATACATGATTCTCCCAGTGTTGTGAACGGGCAGTCCTGAGGCTTGAGCGTTCGTGGTTAAGTTTCTGCACCTCACAGGTCCACAGAGTTTCTGGGCAGTTTTGTCACTTATGAACTCACATTTGTCACACGAGCCATCTTGACTTCTGTTTCATAAACATGGCTGTGCTATTTGTTTATGGTTTATCTTGTTCCCAACAAGGTTTGAGAAGCACTGTATTAAAAATGTTTATGATGCCCACATACATCTGACCAAGGACCTTGGACAAAAGAGCAAAGGCCACACAGTGGAGAAAAGACAGTCTCTTCAGCAAATGGTGTGGATGAGCTAGACACCCATACAAAAGAAAAAGAATTTACACCCAGGCAGTACACCCTTCACAAGAGTTAACTCTCAGGGCCCCACAGACCTGAATGTAAAACACAAAACCATGAAACTAAGCCGGGCTCGGTGGCTCAGCCTATAATCCCACCACGCCTTGGGAGGCTGAGGTGAGTGGATTGCCTGAGCTCGCGGGTTCGAGACCTGCCTGGGCAACTTGGTGAGACCTCATTTCTACAATAAATAAAAAATCAGCCGGGTGTGGTAGCGCGCGCCTGTAGTTCCAGCTACTTGGAAGGCTGAGGCGGAAGGATTGCCAGAGCCCAGCAGGTCGAGGCTGTGGTGGCCAGGAGCGGCCACCGCACTCCAATCTGGGCAACAGAGTGAGACTCCAACTCAAAAAAAAAAAGAAAAAACCCATGAAACTCCTAGAAGGTGGCACTAGGAGATGCCTGGATGACCATGGGTACAGCCGGGAATTTTTAGGTGAGACACAAAAGTGTGACCCGTGGAAGAAAGGCCTGGGAAATGTGGATGACGCCATAGTGGTGGACATATGCCCCCCGCGGAAAAACCCACGGCGCGTCCGACACCAGGCGTGAACCCTGGTGTCACCGTGGGCTCTGGGTGACCACGATGCTTCAGCGTATGTTCATAGCTATGACAAATGACCCCTCTAGGGGGAGGCTGACCGTGGGGAGAGTACATGGGGGAGCTCTCTGTGCCTTCTGCTCCATGCCGCTGTGAACCCGAACTGCTCTAAAAAATAAAATCTTTTTAAAAAATACATAATGCAATGCAAATAAGAAGGAGTGAGAACGAGAGACACAATGAACACGGGGGGAATTATGGTGCAGCAGAGTCACGCAGAGCTTAGTGTGAAGACGCCCGGCACGGCATTGTTTATAGGAGTCAGAATCAGAAACGGCGTACATCCCACATGAGGAGACAAAATAAATGATGACGCCTCCCTCCAACGAGATACACCATAAAATCAGATCAAAGACCTTGGGAGACACCGACAGAATATGTTTTCATGAATAAAATGAAATTGCTGTCACCCTCACTTTGTACAAATTGAAGGAAAGTAGGAACAAGTCTCAGGCCACAGCTTCAAGTCTTCAAGAAAGTCCTTCTTTAATTGACTATTTCCTAGACGTCCGAGGGGTGGAGCCCTAATCTCCCTGCTCCCCAGAGTCCCGAGCCCTCCTCTGGCACCAGGATGCAGGGCATGGGCTGCTGGGTAGGGTGGGGGGAAGAGACCCACTCTGTCTTGTCTCCTCCTATGCTGGCCTTGGCTCCCAAGCCCTCGCCTCCACCCCACCTTTAATGACAGAGCCAAGCCGGGCAGTGCCAGGCCACCCTCATCCAGGTAACAGGAACCCTTCAAGACCGTCTCTGGACCAGGCCCGCACCACTACTACCGGTGCTAGAATATTCTGCCACTTCTGCGCAGTGTGACCAACCTGGAAGCCTTGGGGGCCCTGTACCATGCTCGCCCACCAGATACTACTTCTGCTGTGGCAAGAGAACCCAGGAAGGTGGCCCCAGGCTTCCTCTGCATTGTGGGTGGCCCCGTCATCTCCCCTGGGCCGCGACCTGGGCAGGAGAGGTGAGGATACAAGCCTCCCACTAGGGTGTCCTGCTGCCCAAGAGCTCTGTGTCTCCCCACCCAGCCCCCAGTTTCTAACTGGCCTGACTAGTCCTGCCTGGTTTCGAACTTAATCTGAGCAGACTCATAGAGCAAATCCTGTAGGGATCCCGATGCCTTCACCGAACGTCGCATCTTCAAGGTCCACCCACGTGCCCCACGCAGCAGTCACGCATCCTGTCTTTTCTACCCAGGATTCCTTGGTGCGTCCACCGCGTTTTGCATCTAGAGTAACGTCAGAGGCTGACGAGGAAGGCTGGAGTCACAGGCACGAGTCTCAATCTCCACATTCAACCACGCAAAGAAACAGAACCCATGCATGCAAAACGCCCTTGATGTCTACCTCACGCCTCCATTCCACCAGACGGGAAAAACCATCCTTCCCTGTTCAGGTGCCCCCCGTCCTGCCCTTTCTGGGACACGTCTAATTTCTGGAGAAGGAGGCTTTTAGGTTGTGGAAAGAATCCAGCCAGCACACTTGCAAATTCCCTAAGTTGTCCCTAAAGTACAGCATATACGGTTTTATAATCCAGTCCTGTAGAGGAAGCAGCATGAGTAACGTACTGTATAATACATACAGTTATCATAGTCTGAAATAGACATTCCAAAAATTCCTAGGATCTCAGGCGGTGTAGCAAATGACTTGCCCTTCTGAGTGGTGCTGAGTCAACAGCAGCTCCATGCCTCCCACAGACAGACAGACAGACACACACACACACACACACACACACACACACACACAGATGATTGAATTAGCACACGCAAAGCATGCCTAGGACACAGCTGCACTCCATGTGGAGGGAGCTCACTGTCCCTCCTAGACCGTGAATGCCTGCGCTCTTGTGCCAGAACCCCTGCCTTCCCTGGGAATTGTCCCCACTCATTCACATGGCAATGACAGTGATGGTTACGAGGCCTGGCAATTAAGTTCGCGAACTTGCGTTGGCCACACTATACAAACAACTCGGTGAGGTTTCATAACCTTAGCATATCATTGTCTCACAGCTTTGTTCATGTCAACATGTGGGGGTGTCTCGTTCAGTGGTGCTCGTTATTGTTGTCACATGTTTTTGTACCATTGAGAGACTGTCAGAGCTTGAATTAGAGCGATGAACAAACCCTAAATTTCTAGTTAAACTTGGCGGGTGTGCAAGTGAAATCAGGGACATGTTAGTCCAAGTTTATGGGGATAATGCCATGAAGATAATGGCAGTGTACAAATGGATTCAACGTTTTTCTGAGGAGAGAGAAAGTGTCACTGACAAAGAGAGGTCAGGGCGGCCAGTAGTGAGCAGAACTGATGAAAACATAGCAACAATTTGTCAAATTGTGCTTCAAAATCTTTGGCTGACTATGAGAAGCACAGCAGACCAAATAAACATTGACAAACAGGAAAAATCTTACCTGAAAATCTTGGCATGAGAAAGGTGTGTGCAAAATGGTCCCAGAGGAGCTCTTGCGTCACAACAAAGCGCCAGCTCACACAGCCCTGTCTGTGAGGGAGTTTTCAGCCAGTAAACAACTAACTACTGTTTATTTGACTGCTCACTTGATCTGGCCCCCAGTGACTTTTTTCTTAACCCGAGGATAAAGGAAAAAGGAAGACATTTAGATGACGTTCAGGACAGCAAGAGTAATATGATGACAGCTCCGAAGGTCATTCCAGAAGAAGAGTTCCAAAATTGCTTTGATGGGCGGACTAGGCCCTGGCGTCGGTGCATAGCTTCCCAAGGGGAGGACTTCAAAGTGACCATAGTGACACTCAGCAAAGAGGCATGGAGTACTTCTTTCTAGGATGAGTCCATGAATTTGATTGTCAATCCTTGTAGGTTTTTACGTGCCTGATAGACCACACTGTATTGGCTTACCGTCATGAAAACGTGGCAGGTTAATCCCTCAACTTACAATCAGGGATGGGCCAATCAGAGCCCTTTGCCAGAACCAGAAACCAGCTGGGCCAGTCCCTCGTGGGGATGGGAGACACAAATGAAAACCTGAGTCACCATCCATGGCCATCGTGTCAGCCAATTATGACTGCAGGACAGAAACCATCAGACTTCAGTGGGACCAAAGACAACATGTATGTAGCTCGTGCTCTTTGGAGTGTCAGCTGTTCGTTCATAGGATCCTGTGGGAAGTGCTGCGGCACGTGTCTTTTGTCCCCCTCCCGGGCTAACTGTGGAGTATGCTTCTCATGGGAGCAAGTAGAAGAGAAAGCAAGCAAGTAGAAACACGGGAGCCCTCTTGAGGTCTAAGCCTAGAACTCGAACTTGTCGCCAGACAGCACTCCGTGAGTCTCTTGGGTTTCTGCACCTCTTGGTAGCAAGGCATTTACTGCACCTTGTTCCAAACTCTGTGCAGCAGTCAGTCCTAGAAGACAGACACATTGTCACCCTCCAAGTCAAGGGGCAGATCTGCTTACAGCCTTGGAGGATGAAGACAGGGTCTCCCTCTGTAGCAGAGAACAGACAAGCTTACTGTTGGCATAACAAAGATAACGTCTTCCTCAGGACAAAGGTGAGGCGGACTTACTGTCCCTTATAAAAGTGTTGGGTTCCAGGTAACTGATCTCAAATCAGGTGAAGTGGGGACCAGCAGGAGGCCCAAATTTTACCTGCACGATGACCACTTGTACACCTAAATCTGAACTGTACCCCTGGGCAACTTGGCGAGACCTCATCTCTACAATAAATCAAAATGAGCCGGGCGTGGTAGTGCACGCCTGTAGTTCTGAGGCGGAAGGATCGCCAGAGCCCAGCAGGTCGAGGCTGCAGTGGTCGAGAGCGGCCACTGCACTCCAGTCTAGGTGACAGAGTGAGACTCCAATTCAAAAAAAAGAAAAAGAAAAATTAAAAACTAATTTTATAACAGCATTTGAGCCGGGCTCGGTGGCTCAGCCTGTAATCCCACACCTTTGGGAGGCTGAGGTGAGTGGACTGCCTGAACCCGCGGGTTCGAGACCCACCTGGGCAACTTGGCGAGACCTTATCTCTACAATAAATAAAAAAATTAACTGAGCGTGGTAGCGTGCGCCTGTAGTTCCAGCTATTGGAAGGCTGAGGCGGAAGGATCGCCGGCGCCCAGCAGGTCAAGGCTGCGGTAGCCGGGAGCGGCCACTGCACTCCAGTCTGGGCGACAGAGTGAGACTCCAACTCAAAACAAACAAACAAACAAACAAAACAAAACAAAACAAAACAAAAAAGCAGCACTGCAGCACTAGGTTCCCCGGTCTCCCGATTCGTCAGCTTGCAACACCTACTTCACGGGTGACACCCCCTGGGGTCCCTCTGCATCGTCCCAATGGGACTTGGTGGGAGGCAAAGGGCAACCACTTGAAAATAAAGCTCATGCTGCTTGCTGTGCCATGGGTAAGAAAGTCCTCTGTCTCTGACACAGGAATCGCCTGCCCTCTGCTTACGTCCATGCCGTGGTAGCAGACTAACCGAATACGTATGAGTGGGGCAGAATCTCTTGACCTTCGTGGTTCTTAATAGAGCTCCGTCTTATACCTGGTTCCACTGGCCAAAGCAAGTCACGTGACGGCTCCCAATGTCAAGGTGGCGAGCCCAATCTACCCCTGCAATGGAAGGAACTGCTAGGTCACATGGCAAGACATGTGGATCCACGGATGGGTGAAGAATTGGGATCAGTGACGAAATCTGCCACTGCCATCATTCCTGCCAGAAGGAGGAGGCTGCCCCTAGGTAAGAAGAAATAAAGCAGGGTGGTGGTGTGCGCCTGTACTGCCGGCGACTTGGAAGGCTGAGGCGGAAGGATCACCTGAGCCCAGCAGGTCAAGGCTGCGGTGGCTGTGAATGTGCCACTGCACTGCAGTCTGGATGACAGAGTGAGACTCTGACTCAATAAAAAAGAGAAAATAACGCTTCAGGGGGAAGAGAGATAGAGGGAGGCAGAGTGTTCTGGAGGTTCCCGAGCCCTGGATCCAGGAGCTCAGAGCCCCACCTCACAGCCTCATTGCCATCCTACCCGAAGGCTGTGTGTCCAGTTTTTGCTTTGATTACATAAGACACCCCAGGATTCTTCCTACGAAAGTCTTTCATTTTTGCCTACGCAAGTTGAGGCTGGGTGTGTGTTTGCTTCTCCAGTGAGAACCCTACGTTATACTGTTATACTCATCTTTGTCATTCTCTGTGGTGCAGTGTGTGGCTCATCACAGTAGTTACTCAAGAGACGACGGACTGGATTTGGCTTATGTACATGTAACTGTAAACACCGGGGTAGCTCCTGACACCACAGACACCCTATGGCAACATGTTTATTTAGTACATGTAAAATTGACAACTTGGAACTGGAGGTGCCCTATCGTTTCCTGGTCCCTCACTCCTGTCCAGGACATGGATCTCTTTAAAAATATGGGGGGGGGGGACCAAAAAAAAAACCCTGGAATTTATTTATAAAAAAGTGTGTATTTATTCTGACATGTTTAATCTCCAGTCACCTTCAAAGGACTCTCCGTTTGATGAAAAACACAGCTAGTGAGATGTTTTTTTACAGCTCCAAACCATTTTTGAACTCATCCATTTTGACGCCTTTTAATGCTTCTGTCGTTTCTTGTTTCGCCTCTTCCACACTGGTGAAAACATTTCCCTCTGAGGACTTTTTTCATCCAGGGGAACAAAAATGTTCACTCGGGGTGAATATAGGAAGGCTGGGGCATGGGGGTCATGCTATTTGGGTAAAAAAAACAAAACAAAACAAAACTGCTGAGCACTCAGCTCACTGTGGGCAGGTGTATCGTCATGGTGAAAGAACCATTTACCTATTTGTCATAACTCGGGATGTTTCTTCTGCAATGCAGCCCCTCACAAGAACTCCAGCTGGTACACTGACATGCTGAAGGATTCTTAGAGCACTTACCTAGCAAGAGAAACCGTACTAAGGGACCCATCACCCAAAAGATAATTCTGGCGTTTTGGGGTCCCCTCCCCTCGTAGCATAAGAGAAGCACTTCCAGGATGGTGGAGTAAGAATCTACTTTTCCATAAAGCCACCAGAATGGTGGCAGAAACTGTTAAAGTCAACTTTTTCAGAGCTCTGGAAATTGACCAAAGGCCTGCAAAAATCCAAGGAGCAATTTATCCAAGAAGAAAGTGACTGAATCTTGGTAAGAGTCCCAAACTTTGTGGCATTTTAACTTGAGCAATGGCCATTCCCATCTCCCTGGCTCCACAGTTACCTGAAAACCAGCAGCCTTACAACCATGATGGCACTGAAAACCAGCAGGCTACTGAACAACAGAGGGTACCTTCGGGCCTGGATTCCCCTAAAACCTCCACCCAGAGAATTGCCACTGTTTGACCTCTCTGGCAATTCCTAGAAGAGCTCCAGTCTTAGAGTCAGAGGACTCGCATTTCCCACTTCAGACTTACTATAAAATTATAGTAATCAAAACAGTACGATATGGCAGAATAACAAACATAGAGATCATTGAAACAGAATTGACAGTTCAAAACCAAACCCTCATGTGTGGTTGGTTTTTGACAAAGATGCCAACACCATTCAGTGGGTAAAGAACAGTCTTTTCCACAAATGATGTTGAGACAACTGGATATCAATATACAAAAGAGCAAAGTCAGACCCCTGCCTCAGACCACTTATAAAAACTAACTCAAAATGGATTTTTAAAGATGATTTCAGTGAACACTTCTCCAACGAAGACATTCAAATCACTTATAAATACATGAAAATATACTCACCACCATGAGTGACCGGGAAAACACAAAGCAAAACTACAATAATACACTACTTCACACCCATTGAGATTCCTGAAATTGGAAGGCAACAACAAGAGTTGGCAAGAATGTGGAGAAATGGAAGCCCTCATACATTTCTGGTGGAATGCAAAATGGTGCTAGCACTTGGGAAGATACTTTGGCAAGTCTTTAAAATGTTAAACACGGGACTTTCACATGACCCGGCAATTCTACTCCTGGGTGCCTACCCAACAGAATTGGAAACATACATTCACACAGAAACTTGTACACACATGTTCATAGCATGGACCCAAATGTCCACCTGCTGAGAATGGATAACCACAATCTGGCATATTAATACTAACCACATGTAATGTAGCGATAAAAAAGGAAGGAAGTGCTGATCCAGGCTAGAACACGGATGAATCTTGAAAATAAAATGCTAAGTGAAAGAAGCCAGTCACAACAGGTCACGTACTGCATAAGTCTGATTCTGTAAAGTGTTCAGTATAGGTAACACAGGGACAGAAAGTAGATCTAGGGTTGCCAAGGGCTGTGGTTGGGCCAGGGCAGGAGACAGAAGGCAGAGGGGGCATGATGTGGATGGACGTGGACTCCTTTTTGGAACATGAAGATGTTCTAAAATTAGACAGTGCTAACAGCTGCACAACCTGAAAGTACTAAAAACCACTGAATGATCCACTTTAAAACGGTGAACTTGATGGTCACGTGAATCAGAGCTCAATAAAGCAAATAAAAAGCAATTCAGCCTTGCACCAAGGATTAGTGTGAAAAAACAAAAAAATCACATCATAAAAGATTGGAGATGCAGCCTCAGCGCCTCAAGAGAAGGCTGGGCAGGCCTGCCCAGGGCTTCGAGGGTGGAAATGTCCAGTATTTATGTGGAGACCCTGCCCTGAAGTGTGTGAGACTCACCTTGGCTGCAGGCAATGGAGGAGGAAGGCGGTGAGGCTGAGGGCCTGGACGCCACGCCGCCTTCCATGTGACCTGCACAGTCAGAGCTGCTGGTGTGACAAGCAGAAGCAGAGCCCAAGCAGAATCCAGACACAGTCGGGATGCTGCCAGGAGGAAGGTGCCCCAGCGGGCCTGGCCACGTGGGGCTGCTGTGAAACACACACAGACGTCTTCCAGCAGTTGTCTCTGACACACTCTCTGACTTTCTCTTTTTTTTTGAATAACAGGGGCCATTCATGAGGTTTTTTTTTAATAGTGTTAATTTTCTCCATTGGTGGCCGCCAAAGAATAGGCTGAACTTTGTCAACAAATACTGGTCCAACCATTCATTTCTCCTCCCACCTGCTCCTGTTCATGAGTCAAATAACGAATCAGCCGTAAGTGAAGTTTCTAGTGGTTGGTTTTGCAGCGTCTTCGCGGATGATGCCGACATTCCCCTTCAAAACGCTGCTTGGAGCCGGGCTCGGTGGCTCAGCCTATAATCCCGACAGAGTGAGACTCCAACTCAAAAAAATAAAAAATAAAGAAACCGCTACTTGGGAGACAAAGTGGGCGGAGCTCTTGCGTCCCTGGCCCTCTTCTACGTGCCCCAAGCACCTGTCTCTTTAGATGTTAGTGAAGGACCTCTGAGGTGGGTTTGCGACTTGTATGCCTCCTCTGTGCCCCATCAAAGACTCAGAGCTGTGGGCGCCTGGTCTCCTGGGAGTGTCTTCCCTTCCAGCCTTCTGGCCTATTCCCAGCCACTCGAGCATATTCCTAGCCTCTGTCCACAATGCCCTAGACACTCATTTTGGCTACCTGCGAGCACCCAAGTGGAAAACAAAGTTGACCTGAAGAGATGCGGGTCAACATTCCTATGGGCCATATATTCCCTTGAATTACCAGTCCGAGTGGGCCATTCTCCTGCAGTGGAATTATCCGCCATCTTGCTATGGCTCCGTGGAGAGTGGCATGTATCCACCTCTTTCTTGTCTTTGGGCTGGACTATGTGAAATGAACAGAGGCTGGGAATATGCTCAAGGGGCTGGGCTGTCTTCTGAGCTCTGGGGAACGCCCCGTGAGGAGGGTGTGTTCCAGCCTGCTGCTGCCCGGGGCCTAGGCCCCAGAACAAAGCTCATGGAGCCAACCTCAAACCCATCTTCAGCTGGAGGCTGGAACAGAACGCCCGCCCAGCTACGTTGCCGCTGGCTGGCAGGGTCATGAGTACAGAGTAAAAGATGGAAGTTGAAAGCCACGGCGTCGTGGGATGGTTTGTCCCTCAACACGAATACGGTCGTAGGTCGCCAGGATGTGTATGCCTCCCTCGCCCCCAAGCACTCTGCTACAAGAAGACCGGCGGATCTGGCCCTCTGGAGAAGAACGTGCACACAACAGGGGTGTTTGCCTAACAGTGTTGTTGGATGTGAACAAGTGTCCTTGTCGTCCTTCTGAGTCGGTCCCCTTCCCCATCCTGTGGGCGCTATCCTATGTGTGTCCGGAGGGGAAAGAAGGGGGAGTGGCCCGGCGTGACCTGGCCACACGGAGTTCCACGCCCACTCCAGACACTCAGGTGAAGGTCAAACACGCGTGAAAGCCCGGCCCCGGTGTCCTCCCACTTGGACAGTGATGGACCCCCTCTCCGGAGCATGGTGTCTCTGAGGATTAAGATCGTGTTTGCGACGCTGGCCTGACGGGGCTCCCCTTGAGAGCCCCAGACCCACATTTAAAGCAGGGACAGGAAGGCGGCTGTCGCTGGGCGTGGTGCGAGACTCGCAGGAAAGGGAGAGGCAAGTCGAGCCGAAGGACTGTGTCCAAAGCAGGTCATCAAAGAGTGGGGCCGTGAGGCCCGGTTGGCACAAGCTGGAGGACAGGGGCACACGAAGGCCCAAGAGCGAAGAAGGCAGAGGCCGGGAGGTGACAGCACAGAGGTGGTCGCAGTGAATGGGAGGTGGCCAGCAGAAACCCCAGAAAAGAGGGGGATCCCAGAACAGGGCTCTCCAGGTGCCTCATGGAGGTGTGAACGGCACCCCCCAGAGGCAACCTGGGCCTTGGGCACCGAGGAGGGAAGAGCCGTTGAGACGATGGCAGAACTGGAGAGAAACCAGTTTCTCTCCTGTTCTGAACACTTGTGTCACAAACGTTCCTGTTCTTTTCCCTGAATCTCTCTCCCCACCCCCACGATTGTTCTGAGTGCCCCGGGTCTCCTTCTTGGCTCCCAAAACTTAAAGGACCTTCTGTCTCTGACCCTCTCGGTCGGCTGACCAACCATTTTCCCTGAGTCTTCAGACAGCCAATTTCTCACTTCCACACACACGGGGTGTCACTGTGTGTCACAGAGTAAAAGGCTGTCTATGAAAAAGAGAGTGTTCACCTATGTCCGTGAAAGATACTGTGGAATAATGAAAGTTTGTGATCTCTGGAGTTTAAAGCCGACCAAAGACCAGCACCAAATGTGGGAGCTGATTTCTTTGTCTTGGGAAAAATTCAGAAGCTTAGGAAGTGGGCGAGTTTTACTGATTCCTAAGGATCACCTCTCTCATCTGGGCCTGCCTCAGTTTCCCACGAGCAGGCTCACCCATCAAGCAAGAAATGTCAGGATTATCAGTTGACTCTGAAAGCGGAAAAACCCTGGCGACCCCAAGAAGACCCAGGGGAGGAATCTCTGCTGTCCCCAAGTTGTATGGATGGTGGCAGGGGGAGCTCTGACTGGAAGGGTTGCCAGATGGGGTCTGCCTGGGGGCGGGGGGTGCAGAGGGCTGCCGGGTAGTGCCGCAGACGGTCCCAAGAGTCACGATCCAGGTCCGCTCACTTTGCACTCACAAACCATCCTGGACGCACTCCTCCCACGACTCTCTGAGGCGCTGTCACCTCCACTTCAGCAGTGATGATACGAGAGTTAAGAAAGGTCCAGAGAGTGCTGTCGTCGCTGAGCAAGTGGGCAGTGCATTTACAATCCAGACCGCGGCCGGGCATGGCGGTTCAAGCCTGTAACCCCAGCACTTTGGGAGGCCGAGGCGAGTGGATTGCCTGAGCCCTGGCGTTCGAGACCAGCCTGAGCAAGATAGTGAGACCTCATCCCTACAATACATAAAAAAATTAGCTGGGTGTGGTAGCGGGTACCCGTAGTTCTGGCTGTTTATAAGCCTGTGGCAGAAGGATCGCCTGAGCCCAGCAGGTCTGGGCCAGGGTGGCCGTGAACGTGCCATTGCACTCCAGCCTGGGTGATGGAGTGAGACTTCAACTCAAAAAATAAAATAAAATAAAATCCAGACCAGGTGAGTTTCGGTCCAAGTCCCCTCTCTCCACCGTCACACCATGCTCCCTCTCTGGGCCAGCCACGCCTTGAATGGTGTTCCCCAAAAGGTCCACATGTTGAGGTCTTAACCTCCAGTGTCTCAGAAGGTGACCTTGTCTGGAATCAGGCTCATTGCAGATGCAATAGTGAAGGTGAGTCACACTGGAGCAGGGTGGGCTCCTAGCCCAAGATGACAGGTGTCCTCATGTAAAGTGAACACTTGGACAGGACAGGTGCCCCGGGAGAACACCGAGAGAGCATGAAAGCAGAGATCTGGGTCACGCATCTGTAAGCCAAGGAACACCAAAGACGGCCAGCAAAGCCCCAGACGCCAGAGTGACACGAGCAAATTCTCCTTACGGCCTCAGAGGAACCAGCTCTGCCGATGCCTTGACCTTGGGCTGGGAGAAACACATCCCTGTTGTTGGGGGCACCCAGTGTGTACCCCTTTGTTATGGTGCCCTGTGTCAGTCCGGGTTCTCCCGAGGGACAGAACCAGTGGGACACATGCACCATGAAAGGGAATTTGCTTGGGAGGACTGGCGCACACGACAGCAAGGTGAAGTCCACGAGGACCTCTGCACACCAGGCAAGGAGAGCGGCCGGTGGCGTGGCTCAGTCCATGCCCGAAAGCCTCAGATCCAGAAAGTCAATGTGGCAGCCTCGGAGAGACCAAAAGCCCGAGAGCCCTGGGAGGCCGCTGGAGCAAGTCCCAGAGTCCAAAGGCCGAAGAGTCTGGAGTCTGCTGTCCGAGGGAAGCGAAGATCCTCCAGTGAGACCGCACGGGCGGCTCAGCCCCTTCCTGTCTGCTTGGTTGCAGCAGCGAGGACACCAGTGAGTGGTGGGCCCCCCGAGGGTGGGGCTTCCTCTGCCAGGCACCAACTCGCTTGTCAGCCTCCCAAGAGACAGCCCCACAGACACCCCAGAAACACGCCTCGCCGGCCATCCAGGCCTCCCTCAGCCTGGTCAGGCAGACGCTGACACTAAACACACAGCCTTTGAAGCAGAGTCACCCCAGGTGCCAAGAAAGAACAAGCACAAGTCACCGTGTGGTGAGTGCAGAGCTGACTGGTTACATGAGTGTCTGGGCTCCCCCCAGGACACGTCTCTCACTGTGTCTCTAGAATGTTCTGTCTTAGTTCCCTTGGGGCTAGGAGGCCAAGAGGACCCATGACTGCTTTCTGCTTGGAAGAGGACTCGACCTTACAGTGGCCTCCAGAAAGGAGGCAAAAAGGCCACATGGCCGGTGTATACTGTAGACATTAGTCCAGGGACATCAAAGCAGCCCAGTGTCCCCTGCATGGAACCCTGCATGGAACAGGCCAGTGCACCAGGCCTGGGGCTCCAAAAAGCTTGGAACCAGCATGTCCATCCGATGCTTCTTGTCCTGACTTTGCCCGGTGCATTATCCTCCTGGGGATAATCAGAAGCCAAATGTCCCCACTGCCTGGCTGGCTCGCCTCAGGCTGCACTATCTCTGACACACTTGGCTGTTCCTCTCAGAAGAGCCGATTATACCAGTAGAAACAGAGTCTCTATGCAGGAGGAAAGGGTCTGAGTTTATTCACCTTCGAGAATGAACATGGCCTCAACGCAGAGACAAGGACATAAGTGGAAGTCGTTTACCTGGGTGGCTTGGGGCCTGCCGTGACTTGTGATGGTTCACTGCACGCTGTCTGGCAGCCCTCTGCACCCCCCCTGCCTCCAGGCAGACCGCCTCTGGGCAGCTCTTCGGGCCACAGCCCTCTTCCCACCTTCAAAAAAACTGGGAAGCAGCAGTATTTCTTCCCCTGGGTCTTCCAGGGGTCGCCGGGATTTTGCTTTTTCAGAGTCTGTTGATGACCTTGACCTTCCTCACTCAGTATGTGAGCCTGCTCGGGGAAACCAGGGCAGAGGAGCAGGGAACGTGAAATGGAATGGGGCATCTTCTGCCCAGGGTAGTCAGTCCGCTTCAAGCCCATGGACACCTGCAGCTCCACCCTGGGCAGATGCGCTGGGGAGAGTGCAGAGCACCTGCCTTAGGGTTCTCCGGTCCAGGAACCGAGCACCTATCAGTCTTTCACTGAGCTGCTCTGGAGGAAGGATGGCTTTGGTCCTCTGACACTTCTGGCCTGCAGAACCCGCAGACAGAAAGGCCTCCTTCAATTCAAAAAAAGCCCTCAGGTGAGAAATGCCAAGCCTGCAGCTGGAATTCAACCTGGGCCTCAATCGGGCCCAGGGACCTGGGAGAGGCAGTCCTGTGGAGTTCCATCCTCGTCCAAAGCAGCCTCCCAATGGGTTTGTGAGCGAGCCATCGAGAACTTCGAAGCTCAGCTTCAAGGGCAAGTGATCCAGGGATCAATATCACAAGAGCCATCAGATTAAAATAAAGGCTGAGAGGGCACTCAGGAGGACCGCTGCCTTGAGACAAACTCATTATCAACAACGTCAAAAAATCTGGTGCCAAAAAGCAGTGCCGGTACCTCCCGGGTGGCGTCCCCCATTCTGCAGGCAGATCTGGAGACTGTGGCTATGTCCCGGTGGCCGAGGGGCCGGGGCTAACCACAGGCGAAGGGGTTGCCATTCCAGTTCCCAGCACCCGGAGAAACACTCTACATGCAACATCAACCTCTAGACTTGTGCTCGGAACTCTCCTCAATCCCTGCAGTGCCTCTTCATCTCCCCAGGGCCAGGCTCAGCTCACCACTCCCTGCCGGACAACCCCCTGGAAGTCACTTCATCTGGACGTCTCTCCAGAACACTCTTCTGCCTGGGGGTGACGCCAGCATGACATGACCCAGCAGCGAGAGGCTGCCCCGGGGGTCCGAGGGACCCAGAATCCTTCCCGTCAGCCCTCCCTGAAATGGAGGCCCCTGAGCCCTCCACAGCCCCCGTCTCCCCTCAGGGGTCTACGCTGTCCCTTGCGGGGCTACTGCCATGTCTCTCTCCCTAACTCTCATGGTATTGTTCACATATCCTGCGCATGTGTTGTCTCTACAAGCCGTGGCTGGATCCTTGCGGACAGAGACGATGAATTCTGTGTGCGAGGGCATTCTCGCACCTTCCCTCCTTTCTCCCTGCCTGTGGGATTCTCACTTTTTTCAAGGTGCCATGCGCCCGGTTTGGGACCCTGAGACCTGTGAGTGAGTCTGCTGTGAGGGCTTCTGGGAAAGCTTTCGCCTTCTGGTGAAGAGAGGCAGGCCGGGTCGGTGTCGCTGTTCCCCTTTTCCACTTTGTTGTTGTTTTGTTTTGCCTTGATGTGACGGCTGCAGCTGCAACACTGGCCTTGGACCCCTGAAGGAGAGTCCTCAAGAACGGTGCAGCTCCTGATCCCGATTGATCCTGATATTGGCAAACTCATAAAAAAAACTCCGAGATTGCCAGCATCCAAACTTCTTGCTAATGAATAAAATAAGTTGTTACTTGCTTGAACCGGTGCAGGTGGGCTTGCCGCTTCTTGTGACTTCACAGTCATGCTTGCCAGAAGACAGCAGAGATCCTGGGGGCTCAGCCTCCCCGCTTTTTTCTGTTCCCCAAATTCGCACAAGCACCTTGCTTGGCAAAGCCTGTGTCTCCTGTGAATCCTGGGAAAGCAAGGACACATCCCTGCTTCCTGCAGCCCACCTGGCCCACCACCAGAGGGCTACAGTGGAGGGGGACGAGCCAGTCTGCGACCTCAGCCGTGACCTTTGTGACCAGCAGAGACATGCAGGTTTCCGGACAGCATCCCCAAGCGATGCCTGCTGTTCAGGGAACACACTAGCTGCGGTAACAGACAACCCCCAAATCCCAACTGTTCACACACTAACAGTGCATTACTGAATCCTGTGAAGTCCAAAATGGATCCTGGTAATAGGGGGAGAGGAAGGGCGTACTCTGCTCCACGCAGGCATTCTGAGATCCAGGCTGACTTCAGAATTCAACCGGTAGGCAGGGAAAGAAAGAAAGGGAAACAGGCATGTACGCTTCCTAAAGAGTCTTGGGCGAAGGTGTGTGAGTCGTAAATGGTCACGATTCCCATGAAATGCCATCCCTGGCAGTTCAGCACATCAGAAGCTTGGAAATCGTCACTCCATCCTGACAAGTAAAAAGTTGAATGGACTGAAGAACCTTCTTAAAGAAGCGCAATCACAGGGCAAGTGCTGCCCCCAGAGTGGAGAGACAGACGGGAGAACGCAAGACACACAACTTGCGGGAGCAGAAGCCCCTGAAGGAACCAGGGCAGGGAGGAAACCCCAACTGAGATTGATCTCTGTGGACACGGAGAATTAAGGACTCCAAGGGAATCCAGTCATAGGGGAGATCCCACGGCTTCGTGAGTCCTACCTCCAGGAGCTCAACCAGGTTCTCACGATGAATTTTTTAAAAAAGAAGGTCCCGTGCTTCCCTCAGGGACAAAGGAAGAGTTGCCACCTGGAAATACACCAGCGTGCTCTGTTCTTAACAAGGCCTGCCCTGAAGAGAAACCATTTTACCAGAGCCTAAACTATTGGAGTGTTTCCACAGCCCAAGTAACCTGAGGGAATGGAAATGCCCAACTCCAGTCCACCCTAATCCTCCTGTCCCGGGCGAGGGGGCGGGGCTAAGAAGCAGGTGTGAAGTTCACGGTTCAGGACCAGAGCTCACTGAAATGCTGAGGTCTACTCAGAGAACCACATACTCCCACCCTCAGCCCCCAAACACAACGCTGAAGGCCTACTGACAGCAGTGCCTTTGATCCAGAACAGCATGTCTGGCTATCAGGAAAAAATGACAAGTCATACTAACAGGCAAAAAACTCGGTTTGAAGAGACAGATAAAGCATCCGAACCACACTGGTTCTGGCTGGGAGGAATGTTGACATCATCAGACGGGAAATTCAAAACACTTATGATCAACGTGCTAAGTGCTCAAATAGAAAAAGTGGACAGCATGCAAGAAAAGAGGGTCAGTGTGGGCAGAGAGATGAAAATTCTAACAAAAACATCAAAAGCCCTGTAACTCAAATGGAGAACATCCTTAGGAGCTTCTCAGCAGGCAGGAAAATCTATGACTGGACGGCTATCAAAGGTGTAACATCCATGTAATGGAAATATCAGAAGGAAAAGAAAGAGAGGAAGGAGGAGAAGAAACGTGTGAAGCAAAAATGACTGAGAATTATCCCAAATTAACATCAGATCCCAAACTGCAAGTCCAGGAAGCTCAGAGAACTCCAAGCAGGATAAATACCCCCCCCCCCAAAAAAAAAACCGCTTTGGGAGGCTGAAGTGAGTGAATTGCTTCCGCCTGCAGGTTCGAGACCCGCCAGGGCAACTTGGTGAGACCTCATCTCTACAATAAATCAAAAAATTAGCTGGGCGTTGTAGCCTGCGCCTGTAGTTCCAGCTATTTGGAAGGCTGAGCAGAAGGATCACCGGAGCCCAGCAGGTCGAGGCTGCGGTCGCCGGGAGCGGCCGCTGCACTCTAGTCTGGGCGACAGAGCAAGACTCCAACTCAAAAAAACAAACAAACAAACAAACAAAAAACCCACATGTAAGCATACATATTCAAACTACAGAAAATCAAAGATAAAGAAAAAATCTTGAAAGAAACCAGAAGTGGGGTGGCGGATCGGTGGCTCGCCCAGAGCCCAGCAAAATGGAGCTCAAGGCTATGAGCAGATACGCCAGCCCTATGAACCCAGCGGTCCTTCCACATCTGACCGTGGTGCTCTTGGCCATTGGCATGTTCTTCACCGCCTGGTTCTTCGTGTATGAGGTCACCTCCACCAGGTACACTCGCGATATCTACAAAGAACTCCTCGCCGCCCTGGTGGCCTCACTCTTCATGGGCTTTGGTCCTCTTCCTGCTGCTCTGGGTCAGCATCTACCCAAGGGTACCAGCCAGGCGGCTTCACTGAACCCCTGCTTTTGTAAATTAATTTTTTTACTGTGCTGGAAGCATCCCACTTGCCACTTACAGTAAAGGCAGATGTGTGACTGTCCTAAAAAAAAAAAAAAAAAAGAAAGAAACCAGAAGGGGGAAAAATAATCTTACCTATACAGGAGTAAAGACGAGAATGACATCTCCAGATACCATACAAGGAAAAGAAAAGTGGAGTAGGATATTTAAAGTTCAACGCTTTGTGGCTCATGCCAGCAATCCCAGCACTTTTGGGAGGCTGAGGCAGGAGGACTGCTTAAGCCCAGGACAGCAAAGCAAGACCTTTTCTCTACAAAAAATTAGCCAGGTGTGTCAACATGCACCTGTAGTCCCAGCTACTAGGTAGGCTGAGGTGGAAGGATTGCCTGAGCCCGGGAGGTAGAGGTTGCAGCGAGCCAGGATCCTGCCACTGCACTTCAGCCTGGACAAAAGAGTGAGATCTCAACTCAAAAATTAAAAAATAAAATAAAATAAAAGATTGAGAGAAAAAACTCTAGAACTCTGTACCCTGCAACATTCTTGTTCAAAAGATAAATGAGAACTTTCTCAGACAAACATTGACAGAATTTGTTGCCACTTTTGCAAGAAATGTTCAAAGAAATTCTTCAGAGAGAAGTAAATTACATAGGTAAGAAAAACTCAGATCTTCGTTTAGAAACAGAACAACACCCAAGAAGGAATAAGTGCAGGTAAAAGCAAAACCTTTTGTTTTCCTTATTCTTAATTTATCTAAAAGATAACAGCTTGTTCAAAATAATAATAGCAACAATGTATTTGATTCTATATGCTATATATGTGTGTGCATATGTGCATGTGTGTATGTGCTCCTGCATGCTTATGGATTCGTGAAATAAACACAGACATGTTACAAGAGATAGGAGGAAGGATTAGGATCGTTTTTGTTACTATAAGACAGGCCCACAATCCATGAAGTGATATAGTGTTCCATGAAAGTGGACTTGTACTGGCTGTAAATACATACTGTAAATTCTAGGGCAACCAGTGAAAAAAAGTAAAACAAAAAAAAAGCCTAATACACTAATAAAGGAGAGCAAATAAAATCTGACAAAATGCTCCATTAAAACCATAATGAGTGGGAGACAAAAATAGAATAAAAAACAAGGGCAACAAATAAGAAACAGTAGCAACTCTGGCAGAGATTAGTCCAACTATAACAACAGTCACTCTAAACAGCAATGATCTAAATACACCAACTAAAATACAGAGATTGCCAGAGTGGATCAAAAAACAAACTGCTATATGTTGTCTTCAAAAATCCATTCTGCATATAAAGACACAGTAAAATTTAAAAGACAGGGAAAGATATACTATGCTAACACTAATCAAGAGAAAGCAGGCATGCTTTTATGAATTTCAGGCAGGACACCCTTCAGAGTAAGCAAAGTCATCAGGGATAGAAAGAAGCATCATACAATGATAAAGGGAGTCAACCCTGCTAGAAGACCTAGCAGTCCTTAACACGCGTGCCCCTGACAGCAAAGCGTCAACATGCGGGTGGTAAAAACAAAAATGTGTGAGTGCCAGGACAAGCAGATGAAGCCACTATTCCAGTTGGCAACTGCAGCACCCTCTATCAAAAGTGAAGAGATCCAGCAGGCAGGAAATCAGTAAGGACATCGTTGCACTTAACAGCACCGTCATTCAGCAGGACATAATGGACACCTGTACACCACTTCATCCGACAACAGCAGAGTGCGCCTTCTTCTCAAGCTCGCATGGAACCTTCACCATGACAGACCACGTTCAGAGCCACAAAACACACCTCAACACACTTGAAAGAATAAAAAGAATACAGCGTCTGCTCAGAACACAATGAAATTAACGGAGAAGTCAGTAACAGAAAGGCAGCTGAAAAATCCCAAGATACTTGGAGATTAAACAACACACTTCTAAGTTACACAGGAGTCAAGAAGAAATCTTGAAATATTTTGAACTGAGTGAAAATAAAAATTCAAGTTGTCAAAATGCGTTTCCCTCCAGGAAACTAGGGGGGGAAGAGTAAATTAATTCCAAAGTACACAGAAGAAAAGAAACAATAAAAATTGGAGGAGAAATCAATTAAATTGAAAATAGGCAGTCAGAGAAAAATTTAAAAAACAAAAACTAGTCCTTGGAAAACATCAATAGAATTGATAATCCTCTAGCCAGGTTAACTAAGAAAAAAAAGAGAGACACAAATCACTAATATAAATTAATCACCACAAACTTCATAGGCATGAAAAGCATAGCATGAACAACTATGTGCGCACAAATTTGATAACATGGGTGAAATGGACCGATTCCTTGAAAGACACACTCTGCCAAAACTCACACAAGAAGATACCATTTGAATAGGCCTACATCTATTAAAGAAATTGAATCATTAATTAATAACCTCCTGAAACAGAAAGCACCAGGCAGGCTTAGATAAGGTCACTGGTGAATTCCATCAAATATTCAAGAAAGAAATTGTACCATTTTCAGTGGCTCATACCTGTAATTATAGCAATTTGGGAGGCGGAGGCAGGAGGATCCCTTGAAGCCAGGAGTTCTAGACTTGCCTTGGGCAGCAAAGTGAGATTCCATTACTACAAAACATAAACGTAAAAATTAGCCAGGCACAGTAGCACATACCTATAGTCCCAGCTACTTTGGAGGTTGAAGCAGCAGGGTCTCTTGAGTCCAGGAGTTCAAGAGTGCAATGAGCTATGCTTACACCACTACACTCCAGCCTGGGCAATAGAGCAAGACCCTGTCACAAATAAAGATAGATTAGATAGATAGATAGATAGATAGATAGATAAATAGATAGATAGATAGATAGATAGATAGATAGATAGACAGATAGACAGATAATTGTACCAATTCTTTTCTAGAAGACAGAAGCACAGGGAATACTTCCTAACTTATTCCATGAAACCACCATTATACTTATAACAAAACCAAACAAAGATATTACAAGAAAATTTTACAGACCAACATCCTTCAGGGACATAGATATACAAATTTTCAAGAAATCTAACCAGCAATGTACAAAATGAATTATGCATCACAACCAAGTGAGATTTATCCCAGGTATGCAAGGCTGGTTCAAAACTAAAAAATAAATGTGTACAATCCATCACATCAACAGGCTAAAGAAGAAAAATTACATGATTATGTCAATAGCTGCAAAAAAAGCATTGGGCAAAATCTAACAGCCATTCGTGATTAAAAAAAACAAACCCTCAGCACACTTAGAGGGAAATTTCCTCCACTTGATGAAGATCTACAAAAAACAAACTGCTAACATCATTCTTAATGGTGAGAAGTGCCAAGTTTTCCCGCTGAAATCAGGAAAGCCAAGGATGTGCCCTCTCACTTCTTTGTACCGCAAATCCTAGTTGATGTATTGAGAAAATAAAAGGAAATCAAAGGTATAAGTGGAAATAAAAGGTAATCGGGAAGAATTAAAACTTCTGTTCGCAGATGACATCATTATGTGTGCAGAAAATCTGAAATAATCTTCAACAAACTTTGGGAACTATTAAGTGATTATAGCAAGGTTTGCAAGAGACAAGGTTAATACACCAATCACTTTCCTATATACCAGAAATGAACAAGTGGAATTTTAAATTAAAAATACAATAATATTTACATTAGCACTCCAAAAAATTGAAATACTTAGATATAAATCTAGTAAAGTACGGATGCTTCTCGACTTAAGGGGTTAAGTCCCGGTAAACCCATCATGAGTTGAAAATACTTTAAGTACACCTAAGCCACCAAACCTCAGAGCTGAGCTTAGCTTTCCTTAAACGTATTCAGAATAGTGACATTTGCTGACAGTAAAGCCTATTTTATGATAAAGTGTTGAGTAGCTCATGTAAATTATTGGCTACTGTACTGAGAGTGAAAATCGAATGACTATATCAGTTGTTCACCCTGGTGATGATGTGCTGGCCGGGAGCTACAGCCCGTGGCTACTGCCCAGCCTCATGAGAGAATATCCTACCACACAAAAAAGACCAAAATTCAGAATTTGAGGTGTGGTTTCTACTGAATGCATATGACTTTCTCACCATTGTAAAACTGAAAAAATTGTACATAAGTCGGGGACATCTGTATGTACAAGATGAGGACTCTATGGTAAGAGGACAATTACAAAACTTGATAAAAGAAGTCAAAGAAAAACTAAACAGAGAGATATTCCATGATCATAGGTAGGGAGACCCAATATTGTTCAGATATCAGTTCTTCCTAACTTGATTTATAGACTCAGTGTGATTCCAGTCAAACTCCAGCAAGTTATTTTATGAATATAGGTAGACTGGTTGTAAAGTTTATTAGGAGAGGCAAAATACAAGAATAGCCAGTGCAATGTGGAAGGAGGAGAGCAGAGCCAGAGGACTACCACGACCTGACTCCAAGACTTATTATAAAGCTACAGTAATCAAGGCTCTGTCTGATTGGTGAAAGAATAGATACACGGAGCCATGGAACAGACAGAGAACCCAGAAATAGACCCACATGAGTCTAGTCAACTGATCTTTGACAAATGAATAAAGGCAATACAATGGAGAAAAGATAGTTTTTTCAGCAAATGGTACCAGAAAAGTCAAACATCCACATACAGAACAAACAAAGCAAAACAATAGTGGATCTATAAACACACACAGACCATACACCCATTACGAAAATCAACTCAAGATGGATCATAGGTTTAATGCAAAATACAGAAACTATTAAACTCCTAGAAGATAACATAAGAGGAAACGCAGACCTTGGGATTAGTGATGGCTTTTTAGACACAACACCAAAGGCAAAATCCATGAAAGAAAGAATAGATCAGTTAGAATTTCTTAAAGTTAAATTCTCCTGCTCTGTGAAAGACACTGTCAAGAGAATTAGAAATCAACCCACAGACCTGAGAAGAAAGACATATTTTCTCCCACAGACTGGGAAAAAATATTTGCAAAAGACGTTGCTGATAAAGAACTGTCATCCAAACTACACAGAGAACTCTTAAAATTCAAAGATAGAACAGCAACTAAATTTAAAAATGAGCCAAAGATCTCAACGAACAGTTCACTAAAGAAGATATACAGCTGGCAAATAAGCCTATGAAAAGGCGCTCCCCATCATCTGCCATCAGAAAAACACAAATTAAAAGAACAATGAAATGCCACTACATTCCTATGAGAATGGTCAGAATCAGACACCGACAACACCCAGTGCTGACAAAGGTGGGGAGCAACGGGAATTCCTCTTCCTTGCCGGTGGGAATACAAATGGTGCCGCCATTTTGGAAGACAGTCAGTCTGGTCGTTTCTTACAAAACTAAACGTACTCTACAATATGATCCGGCAATTGCACTCCTCAGCACTTACCCAAGGGAGTTGAAAATATGTCCCCACGAAAACCTGCACATGGATGTTTAGTGTAGCTTCATTCATAATCTCCAAAGCATGGAGGCAACCCAGATGTGCTTCAGCTGGTGAATGGATCAACAGGGACACACCCAGACAATAGAATATTACTTGGTGTGAAAAAGGAATGAGCTTTCAGGCTGGGCGTAGTGGCTTAAGCCTGTCATCCCAGCGTTTTGGGAAGCCGAGGCAAGAGGGTTGCCTGAGCTCAGGGGTTCGAGACCAGCCTAGGCAACTTGATGAGACTGCGTCTCTACAATAAATAAAAGAATAAGCCAGACATGGTAGCGCGTGCCCGTAGTTCCAGCTACTTGGAAGGCTGAGGCGGAAAGATCTCCTGAGCCCAACAGGCTGAGGCTGTGGCGGCTGTGAGCATGCCACTGCACTCCAGCCTGGGTGACAGAGTGAGACTCTGACTCAAAAAAAAAAGAGCTTTCAAGCTATGGAAATACACAGAGGCAACGTGAAAGCATACTACTTGGTGAAAGAAGCCAGCGCAACAAGGCTGCATACTATATGACTCCAATTGTATGGCATTTTGGAAAAGGCGAAAACATCAAGACCCTAAAAGAAACCATGGTTGCTGAGGGCTGGCGAGAGGGAAGGATGATTAGTGGGAGGGGGACATTTTAGGGCAGTGAAACTCCTCTGTGTGGCACCAGGATGGTGGCTAAGCCTCCTCTGCCAGGTACTGGGATGTGGATACACGTCTTCACACATTTGTCCAAACCCACAGAATGTTCAACCCCTCAAGTGAACCCTCATGTCAACTGTGACCTCTGGGTGACAGTGATGTGTCACTGTGGGTTCTTCAACGGTAACAAATGGGCCCTTGGTGGGGACGTTGACGGTGGAAGAGGCTGCGACCATGTTACGTTTTAGATATGTTGGCAGTTGTACATTACTACTATGGGTTATACTGTATACACTTGAAAATGCTCTGAGAAGCCGTCTCTGGCTTCACGGTGGGGCCAAAGGGATTGTGGGCGGGGTTGGATGGAGACCCTCTTCTGTTTGTGTAAAGAGCGCAACTGTGTGTAGGGAGCGCTTTGCTATTCTTTTGAGTGTGTTTTGTCTCCCTTCCCCTACTCCACCCCCTCACCCCGCCTTTCTTCTAGTTTCTAATTTCTTGGGCCTCAGGTTGTCCTGGTTCCTTCTCTGGGCTGATGGGAGGCCCCGCGGTCCTACATGCAGAGTTGATGCGAGCCTGGGCCAGGAAGCGTCCCCGGAGAGGGGCTGCAGGGCAGACACTCGTCCAAGGCCTCATCCTGCATGGAGTACCCCGCAGGCCTGCGCTGTGGAGGCGTCTCCCGGGACCGCGGGCCTTCCAGCCTGACTTCGTTCCCCCCAGCAAGCCCAGGGGTCTTCACCCGACCAGACACCTTTCACTTTCCACTTCTGCCGAGAGCTGCTTCCCCTTGGCAAACACTCCGGCTTCTCCTAGGAGTTTCCAGGCCAGGCGGTAAGTGCTACTAATTGGGGCCTGATTTGCATGCCACATGGAGTGTCTGCAGTTTGGAGCTGATGGCAAGCGCAGCTGGCCCACCTGCCTGGCCCTGCAGGGCCTGAATTGCCTGGTGTGCCCCTCCACACTTGCTTAGGGAGAGCAAGAGAATGACAGGTTTGGTGCAGGCCCCGGGCGCCCCTGGCAGCGGATCCGACACACTCCCGAAGCCCTGCCCGGCACAGGCCTGTGCAACTGAGTCAGGAGTGGGAGGTTCCCCAGGGTCCCTGCCCCAAGATGCATGGTCACCAGCGTGCTGGCATTGGAATTCTCAAGGGGCTTTAGGTTATTTTTATTTTTATTTTCTAATCCCAGCCTTTAAGTGCTTTGTGTTTATAATGAGGCCCGAGCCCTGGGCTGCCTCTTGGCCTCCGTGCGGGCATCCCCCTGGCTGCCCAGTGCTGTTAATTAGCCCTGCAAAGACACAGCCTGATTGGCAGCCGCTTTGCAAGCCTCCCAGCCCTGCAGGCAACAAAGAAAGCCATCTTAGCCCCTCGCTGTCATAGCTGTCACCCGGATTCTTCGCTCCTCCAAGCTGCTGCTGCTGGGGATTTCATGGGCGCATTTATTTATTTCGAGTCTTGAGGGCCAGTGTTTTGGTAGAAATAAGTAATTCTCGCATGCGAGAGAATGTCATGTTTCAGAATTGTCACAACTCTTAAGAAGCGATGGAACGGGGAGGAGGCCTCTTTTGGATGAAGAACGGGGTTAACAGCTTGGAAAACCACTGGACAGTGTCGCTAAAACAAGACGCGGACATCCCCATGACCCAGCAGCCCCTCCAGGTGAGCCCCCTCCGGTACCGAGCTGTGCCTGGCTGCACTGTTTGTATCAGCCCCAAACTGGAAACTGCTCCAATGCCCATTCGCAGCAGACGAATTTTTAAAGATGTAGTAAATCCACACAGTGGAACTCTTACAAGCAATAAGAACACAGGCCACAGTGACACACAGTACGGGTGAATCTCATGTGTGTGACGTTGCACAAGGGAAGCCAGACACAAGAAAGCCCACTGCATCGCTGCCCTTATTTAAAGACCAAAAACGGGTGAAAACTAATCAGGGCTGTTCGTCCAAACAGAGGCCGAGCATCAGGGGAGACGGCCAAGAGTGACCAGAGGGTTTCCCAACAGTTGGAAATGACCTATTCCTTGATTTGAGGCTGATTCTAAGGGAGCGTTATGTCTGAAAATGTACTGAGTTGTGAGCTGTTTCTGTACTTTTCTGAGTGTATGTAAGACTTTAGTAAATAGTGGGAAATATATAACTAAAACAGGAGGGTGTGACTCAGAAGGTTTCTTCAGTAGGAAACTTTAAGGCTGGCCTTACCACTTGATAGCTGAAGTCACAAGGTTGATTTTTCTCCCTGGTCTGGGACGTGGCATCCTGAGAGAGCCTGGGTCTGTGGGGAGGGCTGGAGTCCCTCGGCTGGGGGCTGTGGTTCTGAAGGCCTCAAGTGGCAGCTTCCCAGGGAGGCTTCCCAGGGAGGAACATGTGTAAAAACCAGACGGATGGCTGGGCTCTGTGGCTCAACCTGTCACCCCAGCACTTTGGGAGGCCAAGGCGAGTGGATTGCCTGAGCCCGCCAGTTCAAGACCCGACTGGGCAACTTGGTGAGACCTCATCTACAATAAATCAAAAATTAGCCAGACTTGGCAGCACGCACCTGTAGTTTCGGTTATGTGGAAGGCTGAGGCGGGAGGATCACCAGAGCCCAGCGAGTCGACACTGGGGTGACCGTGAGCGTACCCCTTCACTCCAGCCTTGGCAACGGAGTGACACTCCAACTCAAAAAAAAAAAAAAAAACCAAACAGACGCCTAAACAACCATAGCTAAGGGAGAAACCAGGAGTTGGTGACTATGTGAAAAATGTACCAGACTCGTCCCTGGGTGTGAGCAAATCCTATACAAATTGTTGAGGGCTTAAAAAAGATGTGCAATGATTGCGAAGTGCAAAACAGAAAGCTACATAATCAAAATCAATAAATTTTAACTAAATGTTTATAAGACGTAGCATTACATCAAGTAATTCTGCATTTCTCAAACCTTAATGAGGCCGTGACACCTGGGGATCCCATCTGATTCAACAGGTCTGGGGAGACCTGAGAGGCTGCATCTCCAGCCAGCTCCCAAGTGATGCCCATGCTGCTAGTCCACGGACTTGGGGTAGCAAAGACATGAGTAACTGTAGCTCAACTAAACTTTCACATAGTTATAAATGTAATAAATACGGCCAGGCATGGTGGTTCACACATGTAATCCTGGCACTTTGGGAGGCAGAGGTGCAAGGACTGCCTGAGCCCAGGGGTTCAAGACCAGCCTGGGCAACTTGGCAAGACGTCAACTCTACAATAAAAATTTAAAAATTAGCCAGGCGTGGTGGTGCACGCCTGTAGTTCTGGCTACTTGGAAGTCTGAGGCGGAAGAATCGCCTGAGCCCAGCAGGTGGAGGCTGCAGTGGCTGTGATCATGCCACTGCACTCCAGTATATTTTATAAACTCCAGCATATAAAATAAACACCACAAGAAAGTCAAATGAGTATTTTATTTTTCAAATCTCAGGATAAGAATGTTTTATTGTGATAAAATATACACCACTAAACCATTTTAAGTGGACTGTTTGGTGGTATTAAGCACAACACACAGCCGGACTCGGTGGTTCAGCCTGTAATCCCACACCTTGGGAGGCTGAGGTGAGTGGATGGCCTGAGCCCACGGGTTCGAGACCTCATCTCTACAATAAATCAAAAAATTAGCCGGGCATGGTAGCGCGTGCCTGTAGTTCCAGCTACTTGGAAGACTGGGGCGGAAGGATCGCTGGAGCCCAGGAGGTCGAGGCCGCGGTGGCCGGGAGCTGCCACTGCACTCCAGTCTGGGCGGCAGAGTGAGACTCCAACTCAAAAAAAAAAAGCACAACACACCATGGGGCAGCCACCACTGCCACCCACCCCAACACCGTCTTCAGCCCCTCTGGTTGAAACTCCACACCCATCCGACGGTAACTCCCTATTCCTTTCCCTCCCCAGCCCCGGGATCCACTATTCTCCTTTCTGTCTCTATGAATTCGACTGTTCTAGGCACCTCCTATAAGAGAAAGCAGACAAGATTGGTCCTTTCGTGACCGACTTGTACCTAGCACAGCGTCTCCACAGTTCATTCATGCTGCAGCACACGTCAGAATGTGGCCTTTTTTTGGCATCATCATCTCACTCTGTCGCCCAGGCTGGGGTGCAGTGACACGCTCACAGGCCCCGCAGTCTCGACCTGCTGGGCTCTGGCGATCCTTCCGCCTCAGCCTTCCAGGTAGCTGGAACCACAGGCATGTGCCACCATGCCCGGCTGATTTTTTTATTGATTGTAGAGGCAAGGTCTCTCCGTGTTGCTCAGACTGGTCCCGAACCCCTGAGCTCAGGTAACCCTCTCGCCTCTGCCTCCCAAAGTGCTGGGATGACAGGCGTGTGCCCCGGCGCCCGGCTGTGACTCCTTTTAAGACTGAATGATGCTTCACTGTATGTGTGTGTCTACCTGCTACGCCCTGAGTGCTTGCATCCTCCACAGATCCGTCTGCTGGGATCCTAACCCCCAGGGATGGTATGAAAAGGTGGGGCCTGGGGAAGTTTTCAGATCACAGGGCTGTGAATGGGATTAGCGCCCGAATACAAGAGCCCCAGAGAGATCGCTCGCCCCCTCCACCATGTGAGGGCACAGCCAAAAGACGGCTCTCTGTGAAGAGGGATCCCCCATACGCTGAATCTGCTGGCCCCTTGACCTTGGACTTCCAGCCCCCAGTCTGTGGGAAATACGTGTCTGCTGTTTCGAAGCTACCTCGTCTCCGCTGCTTTGTTGGAGCAGCCCGGATGGGCCAAGACAATGCCACATTTTCTGTATCCACTCATCCGTCATGGACGCTTGGGTTGGTTCCAGCTTGTGGCTGTTGTGAAAATGCTGCTGGAGACCTGGTGAACAAGAACCCCATTTTCAGCTCTCTTGGGTGTAGACCCAGAAGTGGAGCTGCTGAGACACACGGTACTTCCGTTTATGTTTTTTGAGGGGTAGACAGGACACAAACTTGCACAGACTGTTCTTCAGGGGGTCCAGATGTACATCCCCCAGAGTCCGTGCCCCGTGTCGTCCCCCCACCCCACACACACACGCAGGCCGTGGCTGGGCTGGCCACCACTTGACTCGTGTGCATGCAGTGGCATTGTGCCAGTCCCAGGACTTGCCCTTAACTGACCTGGTAGCCTCTGCTTCCTCCTGGCGGCTTGCCCTCGGAACGCGTCTTCTTGGGACTCAGCCCCCGCCCGTGCTGTGAAGCAGGCCGGGCAGCCTCGCAGGGAGGATCACGGTAAGAAAGAACCAAGGCTACCGAGTTCCCCGTGACTCCTGGGGCCCGGGTACTGTGGGTATTCCAACCCCAGCCAATCTGGGGGTCAGGCCTTCGAGGGTTGCCGTCACCCACTGTCCTGGCTGATACCATCTGAAGCGGAAGAGTCACCCGTGAAATATAACCCATGGCCGTGCGAAGCCACTGCATTTGAGGCGCTTTGTTGCCCAGCATGAGCTCCCTGAAACGAAACGCTTCCGGACGTTCAGAGCAACAGCAGAATGCGTGACACCATGTGGGATGCAGGAAGAATGTCAAGCACCAGCTGTGGAGTGAATGGCCCGGGCCTTCAAAGACCGAAAATATCCCAGGATGGAGCCCAAGAAGAGACTGAGAGATGGAGGGAGATGGACCCTGGCACAGCCCGCCCTGAGGCCAGCAGCACAGGGCTCTGTCACTGAGCGGTTGTGGTCGGGTCGGGGTCAAACACCCAGCTGGCCCAGAGCTGCAGGCCGGCAGCTGTCACCATCCTCACTCCGGAGAGGATGGCCAGGGAGCTCTTGGCATGCGTGGTCGGTGCACGGCGTCTCTGGGGTCGGGCTCTTCCTGGGGAACTTCCCTTCGCCTGGAAATCACCGTGTGGCCGAGTGAGAAGCATGGCCCCAGCCATGCCTGGTCTCTGGTTCCCTTGAGCCCCGAGAGAGGCGGTCCCCACACAAAGTGGTCCCAACACAAAGCCTCGAAGGACAGCCGAAGCGTGGGTCTCACTCACCAGCTCCAAGCCTTCTCTCGCTGCCAGGCGCAGCCAGGAAACCTGCTCTGCCTCGCTCTGTCCTCCCCAGCCAAGGCCCTGTGGCCACACTGGTCAGAACTGCCCCGACCCCAGGCGAGAAGGATGACAGGCAGAGGATCGCCCGTCATTCAGCCACGTCCACGGTCACCAACTGCACGCCAGGCGGGCGGTGCTGGGCCTAGGGAATGCAGTGGTGAAGAGAACAGGCACGGACCCTCCTGGGAGAGCAGGGGAGATGGTGGACACAAGCAACGCGCACAACACCAATGCCGCCTGTGCGCCTGCCCGGAGGCCCCGCGCGAGATCCTCTTCCTGGAGTGCCAGAGTCTGGTGTCGGCGACCTGCGGGTTTGGACCGTGGTACAAGGTTACAAAGGGCAGCGAGGGCACTGTCGCCGCCGGTGTCCACTTCTTTAGACAGAAGTGCCTGCCTGTGCTGGAGATGCTGAAGGCAAGCACCTTCTCATTCACACTTCTTTTTGCCCCTGGTACCAGCTAGTTTTTAAAAGTCCGCATATGTCCATCAGCTTGGAGAAACTGCGGCAAAGAATCCTGGAAATGCCCATCACGTGGACAACTGGCAAAGAGAGCTTTCTCCCAGCGTCAGGCAGCCGCTGCCTCCACTTGCAGTGAGACGGGAGGACGGAGAGCAGGTCGGAGGAGGCGCTTAGCCTGGCCCGGAACCGGCCTGGTCTGCTTCTTTATCGGTCTCGGGGACCCAAATTTTGTTTCCCCACTCGCAATGAAAATATGAGTATTTCTCGTGGTTTGACCCGCTTTGTTAGCCAAAAAACCCGACCGCTGAAATAGGAGCCATGATACTGTGGAACCAGAAGGCCGATCCTGGGAGGAGCCCCTGCAGGGGGAGGTTTTCGACAACCCTCCCGGGATGCCACCAAGAAGCAGACGAAGTCCTGCTTGACACGATCTGCTCGGGAGTGGCCGTTCTGCCCACTTGGGAGCCCTGCCCAGATTGCCCCTTCAGTCTCCAAATCTGCCCTGCTGGATTTACACTCCCGGCGGGAGCTCAGGGACTCGGAAGGTCCAGATTCCAGAGGCCAGGGTGGGGCCGGGTGCTGGTGCTGCTGCACAAGCTGGGGAGAGGGGCGGGGTCTTCAGATGAGTTCGGTATCTCATCTTCTCAACATGCTGCCTCTTGGCTGCCGGGGGCTGGCGACACAGGGGCTTTGGGGCGGGGCCGGGGGCTTCTCCTCTGACCTGCTCCCTCCTTCCGGCTCGTTGCAGTGTGGGTGCAATGGTCCCCTGAGACTGGGAAGAAGCTCCCTTCTTTGCCAGCAGGGAGGGGCGGGCAGGATTCGTGCCCAGCGAGCGGCCATGTGGGAGGGCCCGAGGCCACATTGGCCCCAAAGCACTGCCACCCTCAGCGACCCTGCAAGATACGTTCCAGGGTGATCCTACAAGAGACTGGTCTTGTGGGAGGGCTGCCCGACTTAGCACATAAAATATAGGACACTGAATTGCAGAGAAGCAGCAAGATTGGGGTGATGCTAGTACTAAAACTGTGTTGGTCGTGCATCTGAAGTTCACATTTCACTGAGCACCCCGCCTGTTTGATTTGCTAAATCTGGCATTCAGATTTATCTGAACATTCTGTGTCTTGCCTGGCAGCCCCACCCTGCAGGTCTCTCCCCACCCTTCGCCTACCTGGCTCTTCCCATCAGGAAGGATCCGACAGGTCCCAGGTGACGGAGCTCACGCAACACCGTGTGCGTTCTCTGTGTGTGTGTGTGTGTGTGTGTGTGTGTGTGTGTGTGTGTTCGCTTTTGCATTGCTGTAGAAAGTTGAAAGACCTGACTTCCTGTGAAGATGACCCCAAGCGATGTGCAGGGGTGAGGGGAGTGCTCTGGTCCACCTGCCCCACGATGCTCATGGACCACCTGAAACGGGAAGGTTCGAGTTGTTGACATCAGCACCGCCAGTGAGAAATCCAGCTCCAGCTCGGGCCACCTGATGCGCCCCAAGCCCTCTGCTCGGTGTCACCTCACAGGGAGCAGGGAAACGGGACACCCACAGGAGGAGGCAGCACCCCACGACAGCAGCCCACGATCTGTGCCGCTTCGCGTCTGGGGGTGTCAGGGTTTGCTTGTAGGACGATGCTTAAGTGGTGCCAATGTGGAGGCTGGGGAGAGATCCGGCCACCCAAGCAAGGGGGTGGGGAGCTGTGAAGTCACTACAGTCCCTGTGGCCCCTGCCGCACGGGCCCCATCACCGCAGGCACGGCGATGCTGTGTGCATTGTCACACGGGCCCCATGCTAGCCCCATTGCAAGGCGCGGTTTGATTTGAGCAGGAGACTCAGCTCAGCGCGACTCTAGTTGGCCTTCAGAGTCTGTTCCTCCCAGAAGGGCCATCAGCTGCTCTTGAAAGGTTCGAGCCGTGGCGGCCTGAGTCATGGGAGGAGGCCACGTGGCAGACAGCCTCCAGAGCGGCACCCAGGAAGCCCGGTCCTCGCGGCGTCCTCTGTGCAGTCCCCTCGCCCTCAGTGTGGGAACCCCAACCTCCCACTCAGCTCTGCAGGCCCAGCCTGGGCTACACACACTCCACGCCTGTCTGTCAGGGCTCCGTGTTGGGACCATGGACAGGACGTCAGGGGAGGCCGCAGGCTGAGGGGAGGCAAGGCTTGCCTTCCTGTGAGCACTCACTTCCTCCAGTTCCCACGAGTATCCGCCAGCCACACCCACCCACAGCTGCATCTCCTGCCTGGTGTGCAGTTGCTTCCACACTTGCAGAAGCAGCCTCACTGCTGCCCTCCAACTGCCCGCCGGAGGTCCGGGTCCAGAGGTCTGGGACTGGGCTCCCAGGACCCTTCTCTCCGTTTCTAAGTTTTCTTACCTCCAGCCTCGTCCTGTGTCCCCAGACCCAGGCCTGGTGGCTGTTCCCACAGTGGCTGTTCCCTGGCACCTCAGAGGTCTCTCTCCGGTGCCTTTCTGGTCATCTAATTAGCAATTGCTTCCATCAAGGTCCTCTCTGTTGGAAAGCACACTCGCACGACGTGTCTCCTGATTGTACCCTGACCGACACAGGGGTCCCCGCTCCACCCCTGGGCCGGCCCAGTCACGACTTCCCATCCCAGGCCTCTGGAAAGAGCTGCCCAGCCTGCCCGGCACGGCACAGCTTCACGTGGGTGTCCCTAGGCTTGGGGCCAAACACAGAGAAGGGCGGGGAGAGGGAAAGGAGGGGAGAAGAGGGAGGAGATGGAGCGGAGGAGGCAGGAGAAGGAAAAGGGGGAAGACAGAGGCCACTGGTGACCGTTGGTGCCAGCTGTGTCCAGCCTCAGCTGGAGGCACAGGAAGTTCCAGCAGCACAGGCAGCGGCGAGGGGCCACACGGGCCACCCTGCCTGGGGTCCCTGGACCGCGGCTGGCTTTGTGCAGTCCCTGCACACCACTGCCCAAGCATGTGTGTGCGGGCATCCCTTGGTACCCGCGAGGGATCAGTGCCAGAATCCCACGGGCACCCAAATCCGCACACACTCAAGTCTCACATGGTCTCACATGGCCCTGGGGACCTTCAGGTAGGAGAGGCCCTCCCAGTGCTTGGGGTCCCCACCCAGGTATGGCTGTGGACTCTGAGCCGCCAACACGGGGTGCGCATACGTGGGCCTGCACAGCTCCACTCTGTGCTGCTGGAGGGTCATCAACTGAATACCTATGTGAGTTGGGGGCCCTTGTAAAACCACTGCTGATGGGGGTGGCGAGCATAACTGAAGTGTAGAAATAAGTGTAGACTTATTGGGGGTGTCCCTTTATTTAAGCAGGCGGGGACTGGGTGCAGTGGGTGGGTGACATGTGGGGCCAGAGTTGAGTGTCCACGGGGGACCTACTGAGGCCTCCTGGAGACCGCAGCAGTAAACCTCGACCCTCTCGAGACTGGAAGAGGTCACACTGTCGTAGGCTGGGCTCTGCAGAGGTGCACCCTTGGGCACAGACCAGGTGCCAGGAGTCCAGGGGATCAGTGCCAGGGAAGGGGAAGGAGAGGCAGCAGGCAGAGGCAAGGCTGTGGGGACGCAGACCCCAGAGAGCCTCAGCCCGGGGGTCCCACACAGAGCCAGAATGGGTGGGCGATCTATGCCTGCTTCCCTCCACCACCAGCAGCCTCGGAAGGATGTGGCCTCCAGTCACATGGCTCTCTGCCCCTTTGGCAGTCCCAGCAGGGCCGAGAGCCAGCTGCTGGTGACCACCTTGCGGCTGAGCAGCAAGTCCTTCCTGGGGGGCACCTGAGCACCTCACGCTACCTCCGCAGGGTCCCCAGAGCAGGGCCCAGCCTCCCGATGGGCGTGGGGACTGCAGTGCACCTGCATGGAGGAGCTGGGCAGGGGGACACCGCCGCCATGGAGAGCCTGGGCACAGACCAGGAGGAGTGCCCCGTCCTCCTTCCCCCGCAGGTGACATCTGGTCAGCGGCTGCTCCTGGCCACCCCTGCCGGAGCCGGCTGCAAAGAAGCCAAGAAGGCGCCTGCCGGTGCCAGCAGTGCCAGCAGGCTCACGGAAGGAAGGCGGAGAACAAACAGGCCGGGACACCTCCCAGCCACGCCCTCTCTCACCTCCTCTCCAAGGCAGCGCGGTGGACCTGGGTCTACCTTGCCAGCCCGGTGTGCTGTGCTCCCCACCACGTGCTGCCTTGTCACAGGGAGATGCAAGAGCCAGGCCTCCCAGACACCCTCAGAAGGCAAGGACTCCCCCCGCCAGGGACTGAAGACTCAAGAAAGAGGTTGAGAGCTTTCGAGACCGGCAACCCTGCCCGGGCAACCCTCTTGGAGGCCTGGTGTGGCTGGGGAAAGCCGCCTGCCCGAGGCCATGTCCCTTCTTGACGTGGCCAATAACGTTTTTGTTTTGTTTTAGAGACAAGATGTAGCTGCAGCGAACAGGGACCCACTTTCCAATTAAAGGAAAGAAAGAGAAAAAAACTCCAAGGAGCTTGTGGCAGTCCCACAGCAGGGACAGGCTGCAGGCCCACGTAGCCAGGCAGGCCAGGAAAACTGTCCGAAGGAGATGACAGGGCTAAAGCCAAGAAGAGACAGGAGCCAAGAGATGAGCTGACTAGACAAGGTCACCGGCGGGGGTGGGGGACAGAGCACAGGAACCTGACGGAGGAAGAACATTGGCCCTCTGGTCTTCTGGCCACGCCCGCAGGCCCAGGAGGGCACAGAGGACTTGGGTTCAGGGTCACTTGCAGTCATTCCATGACTCCAGTGGGGACAGGAGTGCCCATTACAATGACAAGGCGTGTCCTCAGAGGACCGCCAAAGCCTCTGTGCGCCCTCTGACCCTGCCCCTCCTCTACATGTCCCTGGGGAAAGAGAACATGTCTTCGTGTCTGTCTTCTTCCCTAGTACTTTCCCCAAAAAGCTCTGCCCTGGCTCCTTGCAAGACTTCTCAGGGCCTCTAGTGAGATTGTGCTTAGTTGCAGTGGGAGTCCCCATGAGGAGATGCCACACACACCCTTCCCAAAACACCTGACCTCAGAGGTCATTGCATTAATGTATTCTAATTGCCGTCCAGTTTTCAGCACACAAATCCTGCCTGGATGCTTTCTCCTCATGAAGAATTCCAGGTTAGTGTGCTGGAGGGAAAAGCTCATGGAAAAAGAGGATGAGGAGGGAGAAGCCATGTGAGAAGGAGTGAGGAATCCCTGGCGACAAACAGCACCAGGGCCCAGCCTTGGGACGAGGTCTTCGCCAACATGGCCGAATACAGGCACGCAGGAGCGGACATGACGTTTCAGGCAGAGCCTTGCCTGAAGGCTTGACCCAGAAAATCATGAACAGCAACTGGCTGTTGCTGAAGCCACGACCTTTTGGGGTGGCTTGTTACACAGCGACAGGTGACCGATACATCCTCCCAACCCATCCCTCATGTCGGCTCCCTCGCCCAAAGGAATAATAATATCTTGAAGATGTTTTTGTCTTTGCTTGTTTTAAACGGTTCTATCCGGTGTGTGGATATCCTCACACAATCCATTTTAGAATTTTGAACTCGATGTGGATTTCTGCCCCATGCATTGCAGGGAGAGTGGAACTGTGGGACGCTCGCCCAGGGAAGCACGGTTGAGACGTGAAGGTGAATGTTCACGCACCATCCCAGGGATGGGGATGCTGGGAGGCCTGTGTGGTCCTGCAAACAGCAAGTTGCAAAAGGCCACAACACAGACGCAGAGCCCTCATCCTTCCGGAGGATGACTGGCCACTGCCTCACCCTTGAGTCTCTGGTTCCTTTCCTGTGTCCGTTTTTCTTTGGCTTTGTTTGTCTTTTTTCTTACTGATTTATTGGAATTCTTCCTGAGAGGAGAGTACAGGACTTGCTTGAACCTTGAGAAACATTAAGGGTAGAGTTTAAAATCGCCAAGCACAAAACTCACACCCTGGAAAGTATTTTTAAAAAAGAATTAACCAAGCAATGCCAAAATACACAGGCGCTTTCATTTCTTGACTGAAAATTCCAAGGGTCAGAGACTTGACAGAGCTTTAGGCTATACTGCCTGGTTTTAAAAAATCCATTTGCATAAATCCACAGGGCACAGAGGTACCTATTTCCTTTTTTTTCCCCTTTTACCAGTAGAAATGCCTCATTGAAGCTGAGCTACAGCCCCTTGCAACATCTCCTAGGCCGGACCAATGAATTACCATTCTCTCTAGTGGTGAATTTATATTGTGCTCAGGAAAAACAGGACCCAGTAATCTCGGAAGAGTCGCGTTTCTTTCACTTGGGTCACTTGATAGGGCCATTACAGTCTCGGATAAGACATGTGAGCTCTGTTTAATACCTGGCAATGTTCTTGTACCTCTCCATTTATTAAAAGAATGTATCCATTAGCAGTCATTAGCGTGTCCTACCAAGCTGGGGCTACATTATCTCAACGGCTAAGAAAAAAAATAAGCTTTTCCAAGAAAAACAGCGGCATGAATTGCCCACTGGAACAGATACAGCTTTCCTGGCCACAGCTTCTCCTCCTCCCCCAGGAGGAACCGGACGCTGCCTGCCTCCGTCAGAGACCAGGCCGTCCCTCGCCTATGGGAGTCAGCACCCTCCGCCAGCCTGGCCTCTGGTGGCAGACCCGGGCCCCCGAGGGAGCTGGAGGATGCCTGGTAGATCTGCTCCTGCGAGGGGCTGGTGGCAGCGGCAGGAAGAGGTCACGTCGGAGAAGCATGGCCCTCCTGCGGCCCCATGTGACGCCCGTCTCCTCTTTGACCTTTCGTGGAAACATGCTCCCTGGAAAAGGCGCCCGAGAGGCTGGAGGAGAGAGGTTGTCGGGTGTGTGCTGGGAGGGTGGGAGGGGCAGGGGCATGTTTTCATAATTAAAGCAAGTTTTCTGTGCAGCCCTTAAAACTAAGAGCCTCAGGTATTTTATTTTATTTATTTTACTATTTTATTTTATTTTATTATGTTATTTGATTTTAGTTGGAGTCTCACTCCATCGCCCAGGATGGCGTGCAGGTGCATGCTCACGGCCACCCCAGTATCGACCTGCCAGGCTCCGGCAATCCTTCCACCTCAGCCTTCCAAGTAGCCGGGACTGCAGGCGTGTGCTACCACACCCAGCTAATTTTTTGATGTACTGGTGAGATGAGGTCTCGCCAAGTTGCCCAGGCTGGTCTCAAACCCCTGGGCTCAGGCAATCCCCTCGCCTCAGCCTCCCAAAGGGCTGGGATGACAGGCGTGAGCCACCGCGCCCAGCTGAGCCTCAGGTTGATCAGCCAGGAGGCCCCATCTCCTAATGTCAGTTCTGTCTGCAGCCTTACCCTGCTCTTTCTCCCCTGGGTCACACCTGTCCTCGGGGGCATGAGGAGCTGCAGCCCTGGCAGCGAGGACCCCTGCAGTGAAAGGTGAACCTGGAGATGGAGGTGTTCTCCAGACGAATGTGCGACAAGACGTCTGGAAGCCGCAGCTCCAAGCTCGGGTCAGCAGGTGCCCGGGGGCCGAGGCCGTCACCGCCTTCCTGTGTTGGCATAGTCAGCGCGTCAGTTTCCGGGTGGGCCTTCCCTCACAGAGGTCTCTCTCCAGGAAAAACCCTTAGCCTCACTGGCTCACAGTCACCTGACCGGTCCAGTCCAGGCGCTCCTGCACTCGGGTGCCAGCCAGCCATGGGCCCTCCTCTCCTGGCACAAGGCTGCCCAGCACAGGTAGGGCCCACCAGGACAGCTGCCAAGGAGGCCCCAGAGCCCGGTCTCCATCCCTGACAGTGTCTGCCTCCAGTCACCCCCTCCGGTCCCCCGAGCAGCGAGCCCTCACGTCCCACTGCGCCTCAAACTCAGCCTCCCAGGGAACAGCACCCTTTTCCAACCTCTCGATTCTGTCTCCTGTGTCCGTGTTTCCTGACTTTTCCAAGGGTAGTTTCTTCCACCCCCTGGAGGCTGCGGACTTTAGCATCACCTTGGTGTCCTCCCAGCCTGGACTCCCGCTCCAGTCACTCCCAACAGCTGCCTGTTCTTTTCCGTCCTAGCGTCCCCCACTCGGGCTGGCCATGTCTATGCCCATCCACTCCTCTGGTCACACAGCTGTAGTCGCACACCAGATCGCCTCATTTCATCTAAAACAGGCCCAGGCCCGCCTTCTCAGAGCCCCGCCCCCAGGGTAGGCCCGTGTGTCAACTGAAGGAAACGGATCCACACTTCCTTGTTTGGGTTTTAAGATTGCCTCCATTCATTATTTTTCTTTCTTTTTTTCCAATGTAATTAATTTATTTATTTATTTGTATTATAAAGATGTGGGGTACATTTCAGGGTTAGGTATATAAACATTGATCAGCCGGGCTCGGTGGCTCAGCCTGTAATCCCGCGCCTTTGGGAGGCTGAGGTGAGTGGATTGCCGGAGACTGCGGGTTCGAGACCTGCCTGGGCAGGCAAGACCTCATCTCTACAATAAAATCAAAAAATTAGCCGGGCGTGGTAGCACGTGCCTGTAATTCCAGCTACTCGGAAGGCTGAGGCAGAAGGATCACCGGAGCCTAGCAGGTCGAGGCTGCGGTGGCCGGGAGCGGCCGCTGCACTCCAGTCTGGGCGACAGAGTGAGACTCCAGCTCAAAATAAATAAATAAATAAACATTGATCGTGCAGGTACCCTCAAAAAGGGTTCCCATGGTCCCCTGCTCCAGCCGGACGGGGTCCTGCCTGTTCCCTGAAGTGTCTTACGTTTCACCACACATGGTCCACACCATCCCCATGGTAGGGACATCTCCTTGCTGTCTCTCCCCCCCGAATCCCACCCAGCCAACTCAGCTTTCACCATGAAACCCTCTCAAATGTCCTGGGCTACCATGTTTTCTCCTCCAAAGTTGTGTGTGCTTACTGTCCTTGTGGAATCTGAACGGACGGAGATTGATATACCCAATGACCAGCCATTTTAACACTACCTAGTTCTGTCATATTTTCCTGCAGTTCACTTGAATTTTCCCTCTAACCACCAGCCAAGGGCAGAACTGGTTTCTCAGAGGGAGCTATTGATCATTGTTTTACAACCACCTCCCCGGCCTGTTTTGCAAACAAGTTAATCTAATCAGTTCTTCATGATCTTCATGACACAGACCTCATCACCACAGCAGCAATCGTGTGACGAACCCACCCATCTGCCTGCTGTCCTCATCGTGAAGTCAGTGTCCGTACGTGGGCTTGCCAGTCCCCTTCATGATGACGTGGAGCAAACCACCACCCAATCACCTGAACAACCTGTCCCTGACCAAAGGGAGGCTTAAAAGGCATTCAACTTTGAGCAGCCATTTGTCACTGTTTTGTTAAGCATTGGCCAGGCCGTGTGTTATTTGAGCTATGGCCACCAAATTTTCTGAGCTTTGGCCCCTTCCCCTACCTTGGGGAGGTGAGTGTCTTCTTTCTCTCTCTCTCTCTCTAACTTACCTTTTTTTTTTTCTGAGTTAGAGTCTCACTCCGTTGCCCAGGCTGGAGTGCAGTGGCATGCTCATGGCCACCCCAGCATTGTGGGCTCCGGCAATCCTCTCACCTCAGCCTTCCAAGTAGCTGGAGCTACAGACATATACTACCACGCCTGGTTAATTATTTATTTATTTATTGTAGAGATGAGGCCTCACCAAGTTGTCCAGGCTGGTCTCGAACCCGTGGGCTCAGGCAACCCTCTTGTCTAGGCCTCCCAAAGCGCTGGGGTTACAGGTCTTATTTTTTCTTTCAATATCCTGTCTTGACAACCTTGCCACTTTTCTTTAGGTGGCTTTCTGGGTTGTTTTGTTTTAAATGAAGAGATGATTAGGAAGATCAGTCTTTTACTTATCTACATATAAGCACAGCACCCTGATACAAACAATGCCATCAAATTCTATCTGGACCTCAGAATGCCAAGATATCTTCCTAAATACGGAGGGCTTTCCTGCCAGCAAAACGGCAACTTCCTGGCTGCAAATGCATGAACGAATGAGTGGTCTCTCCGCCGGTGGATAGCAGTGCACTGTGACCCAGCACTTTCCCAGGATGCTGCTGTAGCCTCAGCTTAGAGAACGGCCCCTTTACCATCTAAAAGGTCTCTGGACGTTCTGAGGTCTAATTGTTAGAATGGAATAGTTTTTTAAAAATTGCCTGAGCCCGTGGGTTCGAGACCCGCTTGGCCAACTTGGCAAGACCTCATTTCTACAATAAATCAAAAAATTAGCCGGGCGTGGTAGCGC
>NW_007034719.1:479656-483665 GCF_000164805.1 Carlito syrichta
GAAGGATCGCCGGAGCCCAGCAGGCGAGGCTGCGGTGGCCGGGAGCAGCCGCTGCACTCTAGTCTGGGCGACAGAGCGAGACTCCGACTCAAAAAAAAAAAAACAACTTTTCTCAACCTTCAGCAATAGTTATCACAGAATTATTGACTATGTGAGACCGGATGGATGGAGCCCCCTCCAGGCCTCATGCTGAAATGTGACCCTGGGTTGGGGGGGGCCTGGCAGGAGGTCATGGGTCATGGGAAGATCCCCCATGAGTGATCCTGTGCCTCCCCAGAGTGGTGGGTGAGTTCTGACTCTGTTAGTTCTCACGAGAGCTGGGTGTTTAAAAGAACCCGGCACCTTCTCCACTCTGGATCCCGCTCTGCCGTGTGACATGCCTGCTGGCCCTTCCCTCCCGTTGGGACAGTGACTGCGGCTTCCTGAGGCCTCACCAGGAGCAGATGCCGGTGCTGTGCCGAGCCTCCAGGCGATAAACTTCTTTCCTTTAGAAATCACCCAGCATCGGGGACCCCTTTACAGCAGCACTAATGGACCAACACACCGTGCAGGTGTTACTGTGGCACATAGTTATATTAACATTTCCTAAGACAGAGTTCTTATGCACCATTCTTCAGTGAAACTGTCTATATTGGTAAGGATGCTTTGGGCTGTAACAGAAAACAGACAGAAAAACTCCTGTCCAACCGGCTCATATTTTAAAGGGAATGTATTGGTTCATGTAACAGAAAAAGTCCTGACGCTGGGTGGCCATCAGCTGCAGTCCCATCAGCCTCCAAATCTGCCTCTCTCTGATTTTCTCGACCTCGGCCTCTCCCATGGGCTGGACACATCCTCAAGTGGCCAGCAAGGTGAGGGTAGCTCGACCTCGGCCTCTCTCATGGGCTGGACACATCCTCAAGTGGCCAGCAAGGTGAGGGTAGCATTCCTGACCTTCCACTCTGGCCACGGCACATTCACAGGAAGAGGGACCCCCGTCACCCAACATTGCCACTCTTGCCAGTAAGAATGCTCTTACTCTGAACCACTCACGCACGCCTCCTTCTCACGGCACAGAGTTCACTCACCTGCCCACTTGTGAGCCAGTCCCTTGACCTGAGAAGGCTACCCACCGACTGTCTAAAATTTGCCTTCCTAAACTAGCCTCAGGGGCAAAGAGCAAAACGATCCATAGACCAGCCAGGCCCACATGGCAGCCGAGGCAGGTCAGCCCCTCGACCCTACCTCTGCACGGGGAGAGGTGTCCCCAAACAAAACTCAGAAAGCCTCTGGGTATAGGCAGGAGGAAATGCGTGCTGCTGGGCCTTTCAAAATTCATTCTATAGAATGAAAGTTGTAGAATACAAAGGGGAATCCCAAAAACCTGGAATTTATTTATATAAAATTGGGTACTTATCCATGCATGTCCAAAAGTCTGTCACCTTCAAAGTACTCTCTGTTTGACCTACCACACTTGTCAAGTAGGTGACTTTTTTCCACTGCTCAAAACAGTTTTTGATACCTGCACACGTATGTTTATTGCAGCATTGTTCACAACAGCAAGAACCTGGAACCAACCATGCTGCCCATCTAAAGAAGACTGGATTAAAAAAATGTGGTACATATACATGATGGAATACTACGCAGTCATAAAAAAGAACAAAATCATGAATTTCGCAGCAACCTGGATGGAACTAGAGTCCATAATACTGAGTGAGCTCTCACAGAAACAAAGATCTGAGTGTCACATGTTCTCACTCATGTTATAGTGGACCTTGACCATCTCTCATATTACTATAAGAAAAGGATTGACAGTGGTGGGAAACTATGGGGGGGGCGGGGAGGGGAAGGGAGGTGGGATTAACGGTAGCCAATATCTGTCTGGGGACGGGGGGCACACCTCATCAACCAGGGTGCCTGCGCGATGCATATTTGTATACCTAACCCTTAACTGTACCCCACAACTTTAAAATTAAAGCTATGTTTTTAAAAAAAAAAAACAGTTTTTGAACTCATCCATGTTGATGCCTTTTAGTGCTCCTGTCATTTTTTGTTTCACCTCTTCTGCATCGGCAAAATGTTTCCCTTTGGGGACTTTTTTCGCCTGGGGAAACAAAAGCCAGTCTTTCGGGGTGAGATGGGATCAACAGGGAGGATGGAACATGGGGGTCGTGCCATATATATTTGCACATATTCTGAACACTCAGCACGGTATCGGCAGATGTGTTGGTCAAACATCCATCATGAAAGGGGCAAACATGTTGAAGGAATTCCCCCCCAAAATTCCTGAAGCCAAACGCAGCCTCTCACAACAACACTAGCTGGTACACGGATGCCAGCAGGTTCCTAGAACACTTGGCAGGGGAGTCCTGTACTACAAGGGCCTGCCCTCCAGAAGATAACTCTTTTTTGGGGGGTCCCCTTGGTACACTGCTTTATCCCAGGGGCCACCAAACAGGATGCAGCCACGTCTGACAGCCAAAGCCTGCAGTGTTCACCAGGTCAGAGTCTGCCAGATCTTCGTCTAGCAAGGTCTAAGAATGTCCACAAGGAAATGAGAAGCACGTAAACAATCGCAGCTCCACGGGTAGCTGCCCACCCTGGCCCCTGAAGACAATCGCTCCCACCGCATATGGGATCCTAATCAGCTTCACTGCAGGCAGAGAAAAAAGGATGCAGGAACCAAGACGGCCCCGGTGTTTCATCAGAGGAGTACAAAGCAAATCCAGAAGTATGCTCTCTTCGAGCAGAAAAATGGGTAAAGTCCTGGAAAAGATTCGTCAGAGTGAAAGAGTCTTCAATGGCTACGTTTTTTTCACCAGGGGACATAAAAGAAGTTGAAAAAATATGTACTCTCTTCTGATGGATAAACAGGTGTCAGGCTGGAAAAGATCAGAGGCTGAGCCGTTTTTGTCGCTACTTTTCACTGTCAGTCCATAACATCCACTTTTATTTTGCCACCAAGTTGTCGGCCAGAATGCACAGCTTTCAAAAGGCCACGTCCCTCAGTGTTGGGGCATGGGGCGGCGTGTCAGGCCCGCCTTGCTTTGGGCTCCAGCTGACAAAGGACAGTCACTCTATTCTTCCAGCAAATGTCTGCTGAGCCTCCCACGTGCCCGGCAGCCTGGGCCATGGCCAGCACGTGCCAGCCAGCGGCACCCCTTCTCTTGCAGAGGAAGAGGTGCTCGGGCTGACCCTGTGATGCCCTCGCTTATGGCCCTGGGGACATTAGGTCTTTCTCTGGAGGAACCTTAGTCCTTCCTCTGATGGTGACTCAGGTGGGCCCCTGACTTCTCAGGCTTCCGCCACCAAGAAAAGACTCTCCAGAGAGCTGCACGCCTGAACACACGCGGGGTGCAAGGGCCTGGGAAAGATGGGAGGGGACAGAAGCCACCGACGTGACGCTTACCCTAAGAACCCACAGCCTTCCCAGAGACGATGCGCCACACACATCCCAGTGTCGGTGAGAGAGCCCAGAGGGAGGCGGTACCTGGCAAGACGTGTCTTCCGATCCTCAGGTTAGCATGGTGCATTACGGGAAGGGAGACTTAGTGCATGCAGGACAGTGGGAATGGATAAATGGGGTAAAGACTGCATTGTGGAAGGCCCTGGAAGTCAGAGGAAGGATTAGACCCAGCAGGACGTGGGAGAACAGGAATCGCTTTCATCTCAAAAGCAGGGTCGGTCACACGTGCTTTCCCCCCCACGCCCAGGAAGTCCTGCCTGTTGACGCAGCCTGTGTGGTGTCACGGAAAGAGTAAAGCCGCGGGTGTCGGGTCCGTCTGGGTTTGAACCTGCCTAACCACTGACTGGCCACGTGGCCAGCCCGCTTACCCCTCTGAGCCTCAGTTTTTCATGTAAACAAAGAAATAAAGTCTATGTTTATCAAGTTGTGCTGTGCAGCCATATGTGGCCATCACACCTAAAATGAAGCTAGTTCAAGCTCAGCTGTGATGCAAGTATGAAATACACAGCAGAGCCGGGCTCAGTGGCTCAGCCTGTAATCCCGCGCCTTTGGGAGGCTGAGGTG
>NW_007034719.1:484093-487344 GCF_000164805.1 Carlito syrichta
CACCTCAGCCTCCCAAAGGCGCGGGATTACAGGCTGAGCCACCGAGCCCGGCTTACAGTAAATTTTTAAAAATTAGCCAGATGTGGTAGCGCATGCCTGTAGATCCAGCTACTTGGAAGGCTGAGGCAGAAGGATGGCCAGAGCCCAGTGGGTCAACCCTGGGGTGGCCGTGAGTGTACCACTACACTCTAGTCTGGGTGACAGAGTGAGACTCCACCTAAAAAAAAAAAATATATATATATATATGTATATATATATATATATATATATAGAGAGAGAGAGAGAGAGAGAGAGAGAGAGAGACAGACAGACAGAGAGAAAAAGAGAGAGTCTTTTTTTTAATATAAATTGGGGTCTGAAACGGCAAGGCTCAAGCAATTCTCCCACCTCAGCCTCCCAAAGTGCTGGGATTACAGGCGTGAGCCACTACACCCAGCCTGAGAAAGTGTTGATATTGATTATATGTTGAAATGATAATATTGAATATATTGGATGAAATGAAATATATTATGCACATTAATTGTAGCTGTTTCTTTTTACTGTTTTCATGTAACGTCTAGAAAATTTAAAAGCACGTAGTCAGTGTTCGGCCAAGCAGGGGGCAGTTCTTTTCTCTAATGGAGACTGGAAATAGGTTTTTGTTCCCTGATGGCTCTAGAACCCCTGAGTGTGATCACGTGTGAGCGGAATTTCCACTCTGTGCCTTGCTTGGGTCCTCTCACTCCACCTCTGGGCCGGCTCACCACTCTTCCGGTGGGAATTTAGCAAACTGGGTACCGCAAACTGCGCGCAGTCTGGGCGGCTCCCCTCCCCCCAGCCCCACCGCCTCCCGCCTGCCCTGCTCTTGGGAACCAGGGACCACAACCGTGTGAACAAGCTTCCCTCATCCCTGAGGAAACTCGCCTGGCCACAGAGCCCCATGGCTCAGCCAACCCCCAGATGTGGGAGGCCACTCTAGCCCGCCCAGCCCCAAGTGAGCTGGTCCAGCTGACCCACCAAAGTGTGAGAAGAAGAACTGCTTGCTGTTTTCGCATAATTTGGGAGGTGCCAAGAGTCAACTAGCAGATTGTAAACGGACCCATGATGACTATGACTTTAGTAAGAGCTTCCTTGGGGTCAGGAAGAATGGAGGCTGGGAAATCCAGTCACTCTGAACTCTAAGCGGGGGTGAGCTTCACAACCCACACACACACACACACACGCACACACAACTCAGGGGAAAGCTGGAAATGTCTGTCCAGAAAGGTGGAAAATCTCGCCCAGGGTTTTCCAACCTTTTAGACATAAGGGCCTCTTTTATTGAGAGCAACACGTATTCTTTGGTAGTTGTTTATTAATATGCTGATTGATAGCCCACACAATCCCAGCAGAGTCCCTGCTACCACCCCCAAGCCTTTATGAAATGAGGTGAAAGAGGACTGCCAGATGGATCCATTAGAAAATGGTGCCACTTCCTCTCAGGATGCCATTGGTAGGACAAATGGCCTGTGGAGCAGAGTCGGGGTGGCTTCCAGCCCTGGAATGGGGCCCACAGCTGGACACTCTTGGCTAGAGCACAACTTCTACAGCCTTGACTAACACGCAGCTGTGGCCCTGATGACCCAAAGGCACCATGGATTCAGCGAGGGGCTATGAGGTGCAACTGTGTTGGTTCATAACAGCAGTGCCTGGAGGAACCTGAAAAATGATCATCCTCTGTCCTGCAGGCAAAGCTTATGGAGCTGGAATGGATTCAGACCTTTTACCGTAATTTCACCCTCCCTCTCATGGGTCTGTAGAGCACAGCTGGGCTCAGACCACTCAAGGTGTGTCTGGTGGCCACAAGTGGGCAGGAACCGTGAGTGGACATTGTCCCTCTCTGGCCCAAATTCACAGCTCACAAGTGACACCAAGGGCGAGGACTGAGCAGGCGGCGAGGTGGCCCCCACCACTTTGCTCCAACAAGTAAATCACAGGATTAGGCGTCAATGAATCCCTTCCGTTTCTTCAGACATTTGTGTGCGTGCAGAAAAAATAATGCCTACAGATGGATACTTTTAACATAAAATGCTGAGTTATTAATATCCCTTTGTTTCAGTCACAAGTTAATTTAACCACTTAGGTATGCCAACATCACCCAAATGTGCCACCTTCAAAGCCTCACAGTGAACCAGGACTCCCCAGACGGCCTGGGTTCCCATGAAGTCCCCAGGAGGGCAGTCCTGCCCTCCTCTCAGCCGACCAGACACTGAGTTACAGAAAACAGCAAAAGCAGAAAATGTATGTGCTTTATTTCCTGGCTTCGTGTCTGTTAACTGTTCTCTTAAGACTGTGTGAGTCTTGGTAATGATGCCTTGAGTTTGTATGAGATTGCTGTGGGTCGAATGTGTCCCCTAAAATGCATGTGCTGGAAATTTAATCACCAAAGCAAGAGTGTGGAGAGGTGGCATCTTTGAGAGGTGATTGGGTCATGAGAATCTGCCCTCATAATGGAGTAATGCCAATTTCAAGGAGTAGGGTTCCCATGAAGGATGAGTTTGGCCCCCTCCCCTCTCTCACGTGCACCCTCTCCCGTGCAAAGCCTGTATTGCACTGCCGTGTTACAGTACAGCAAGAAGGCCCTCACCAGACATGGCCTCTCGGTCTTGGACGTCCCAGTCTACAGAACCATGAGTCAAACAAACTTGTATTGTTCTTTGAGTCAGGGTCTTACTCTGTCACCCAGACTGGAGTGCAACAGCAGGATCACAATGATCACAGCTCAGGGCAGCCTCAACCTCCTGGGCTCAGGTGATCCCCCCCCAGCATTCTGGGTAGCTGGGGCTACAGGTACACATGACCATGCCCAGCTAATTATATGATTTTTTTTTTTTTGGTAGAGACTAAGTTTTACTATGTTGCCCAGGTTGTCTCAAACTCCTGGGCCTAAGCACTACCTGCCTTGGTCTCCAAAATGGTAGGATTATAGAGGTATGAGCCACTGTGCCTGGCCAAACTTTTATTTATAAATAAATTACTTAGTCTTGAGCTATAGTGGCACCAAAAGGACTAAGACTAAAGTATTCACTTTTTTGAAGCCCTGTTATTAAACCACAAATTATAAAACCACATAACTACTCTTAAGAGTTAAACATAGCCGGGCTTAAACATAGCCGGGCTCAGTGGCTCGGCCTGTAATCCCACACCTTGGGAGGCTGAGTGAGAGGATTGCCGGAGCCTGCGGGTTCGAGACCCGCCTGGCCAACTTGGTGAGACCTCATCTCTACAATAAA
>NW_007034719.1:487366-490974 GCF_000164805.1 Carlito syrichta
GGCAGGTCGAGGATGCGGTGGCCGGGAGCGGCCACTGCACTCCAGTCTGGGCGACAGAGTGAGACTCCCACTCAAAAAAAAAAGAGTTAAACATGAAGGCCAGGTGTGGTGGCTCACGCCTGTAATCCCAGCACTTTGGGAGGTGGAGGCGAGAGCATTGCCTGAGCCCAGGGGTTCGAGACCAGTCGGGGCAACATGGCAGGGCCTCATCTCTAATAAATCAACAAATTAGCTGGGTGTGGTGGTGTGCACCTGTAGTTCCAGCTACTTGGAAGCTGAGGTGGAAGGATTGTCTAAGCCCAGCAGGTCGACGCTCCAGTGGCTATGCCACTGCACTCTAGGCTGGATGACAGAGTGAGGCTCACAAAAAAAAAAAAGAATTTTTATTTTCACAATAATCTTATGAAATAACAAGGGAAAGTCATACATTTGCCTGTTTTAGACGGGGGAAACTGAGGGACTGAGACAGTGTTGTCAAATTATTAGCAGAACCGATCAATGCACAGCTCTCTCCATGACATGATGCTGCTTTCTACAAATGACTCAAGGATAAATCCCCCATGTTTTCCAATGTTTTAGTCAATGTGAGCCAGTGCTGTGCTGGGAAGTGTTCGACAACTGGATCTCCAAGTGAGAAAGCTGCAACTTGCCCACTGCCATTTCCCACCACAGTGTAATCTCCACGTGGCTGATGTCCAGCGACCATACGATGTCGCTGAATAGAGCTGGGAAGAGGTGTGCGGTGGCACGATACATGTGGCATTTTTCTAGCAACGGGGTCTCACTATGTGTCCCAGGCTGGACTTGAGCCCCTGGCCTCAAGCAATCCTCTGGCCTCGACCTCCCAAGGTGCTGGGATGACAGTTATGAGCCACCACACCCAGCCACGATAGATGTGAATAGGCTCAAGAACACAGTAATGGTAAATGTAGGAAGTAACTAGGAAGTAAGGAATGTTTAGGATTTGTTGCTTTTGCTTTTAACAGGATTTGTTGAATTGTAAGTTTATCTAATGTAATGGTCACTGATGTTGTATTTAACAAGTATCTTGCTAAATTCTTGAGATTTTAACAACCAGCTCTCACCAATCAAGAGGCGTCAATGCTGTGTGCTGCTCACCCATGCCTTCCTTTCAAGTTATTTGAAGTTTAAAATAAAATAAATGCTGAGTGTGATGGCTCACGCCTATCATACCAACAATTTGGGAGACAGAGGCGAAAGGATTGCCTGAGCCCGTGGGTTCAAGACCAGCCTGGGCAACATGCAAGACCTCATCTCCACAATAAATCAAAAAATTAGCTGGGTGTGGTGGTGCTTGCGTATGGTTGCAGCTACTTGGAAAGTTGAGGCAGAAGCTCTGCCTGAGCCCAGCAGGCCACGGCTGCGGTGGCCATGAGCATGCCACGGCACTCCAGCCTGGGAGCCAAAGGGAGATTTCGACTCAAAAATAAAAGAAAACAAAATAAAAATTGCCCCTGGGGCCCAGCTAGCTGTACACCTTCCTACTGCCCTTTTTCACCAACACCCACATTTCCAGAAGTTCTGGACTGCACACCTGGATGCCTCGTCACAGGCCAAGGGCAGAGACGGTGAGGGGTGGGTGGCCTGGGCTGAAAGCCAGGGGACAGCACCAGAGTCAGTGTGCTGCCATTAAGGCTCCGGGTGACTAAAGAGTGCTCCTCCCACCTTCCTGAAGCGCAAAGCCAAACACAGCCACCCTCCTGTTGCAGGGAAAAGAATCCTTCGGGCCTGAGTTATTCAGCTTGGCTATGGCCACACTCGACAAGATAATGATACGGGTCTTACGTCGACTGGTTCTAGGTTGTCCTGAGCTTTCGGCTTGGAACATGAAGCATCAGCCCTGGGAAGGGTTGTGGGGACAGGAGCTCACCTCCGCGTTTGACAGATGAGACTGAGCCGAACTTGGGCTGGAGAAATGCACGAGACACTCGAGGCACAGGATTCAGGCTCACGTTCAGATAAAGTCAGTGCAGTCAGCCGAGAGGCTCCTTCGATTCTGTGCCCTGCGTGCCGCCCGCACCTGACCCTTGTCCTGGCCCTGAAACCCACCCCAGAGAGGCCAAGTTCACATGACCGACTGGCATCACCGCTGGAACACCACAGTTCTTCTTACTTCTGGCCTGGGACCTTCCCTCACGGGAGGCTGCCTCCAGCTCTGCCCACCTTCCGAGGAAAGACCCTCAAAACTAGGCAGGAAGTTATATGCACGGGTAGAAACTAGGTCCTTGATTTGGGTGGCACGTAAAGATATTCCCGGGAAGTGATCAATATTTCTAAGTCCTGCGCTTGGCTCTCTGAGAGCTTTAGTTCAAATGCTCTGAGGCAGACCCCGGGATTGTTTTTGTTGGTTCATTTTTAAAATACCCTTATGATGATTCTATGTAGCCAGGGTTAAGAACCACCACACCCTTATCATCACAATAACCGCAATTTTAGGCCGGGTGCAGTGGCCTACCATGTAATGTTAGCAATTTGAGAGGTTAAGGCAGGAGGACTGCTTGAAGCCAGGAGTTTAAGAACAGACTAGACAATGTAGTGAGATTTTGTTGTCACTACAAAAAAATTGAAATATTAGTCAGGTGTGGTGGTGCACACCTGTAGCTCTAGCTACTGGGGGCTGAGGCAGGAGGAGCCCTTGAGCCCAGGAGTTCAAGGTTGCAGTGAACCAGGATCACACTGCTGCACTCCAGCCCTGGTGACAGAGTGGGCTCTCTAAAACATAGAAATAATAGTAATAACCATTTTTAAAATGCAAAAGGCCGAAAGTGATATGAATTCCCTGGGGCCAGTTTGGCTGTGGCACAGCGGCCCGCAGCACACAGCAAGCCCTCACACGCCACAAGGTCATTGCAGTGCTCATGCAGGCTGCACTTCGGCCCTCTCGGGGAAATGCCTGCCAGGCTCATCGACATGTGTGAGCAAAGGAAATGCTTGTCTGGCTTAGAAGGAAGGCTGACAAACTATTTTTAAGGTTTTGTAAAATTACTTCAACAGAGCCCTTGTGAGCAAATGATGACTTTGCTAATTTACAAATCACTTCCCCCTGCTGATTGGAATCCTCAGAAGACCCGGCAAGGCCTAGAGTGATTTCACCCTTCATATCAGTGGTGTCACGTGCGTAAGTCAAGGCTCCCCAGAGAAACACAATCAATAGGCGATATGGATAGATGATAGACAGACAGATAGATGATGGATGGATGGATAGATAGATGATAGATGATTGATAGGATGGATGATAGATATAGATTGATGATAGGTTAGATAGATAGGATGAACAGATAGTTGATAGGTAGGGTGGATGTATGATAGACATAGATCAATGAGATAGATAGATAGACAGAATGGATGACTAGAGAGATGGGTAGATGATAGCTTAGATAGATAGAGCTCAAAATACCTTAAAGTTCCAAAGCTTGGATTTGATTTGATTTGATTTGATTTTTTTTTTTAGTTGGAGTCTCACTCTGTCGCCCAGACTGGAGTGCAGTGGCCGCTCCCGGCCCCCGCAGCCTCCACCTGCTGGGCTCCGGTGATCTTTCCGCCTCAGCCTTCCGAGTAGCTGGAACTACAGGTGCACACTACCACGA